>NW_025336284.1:864310-1039223 GCF_004798865.1 Varanus komodoensis | reverse complement strand
CAAGAGGAAGTCTGTGGGTGCCTGTAAATCCCTGGTCACACAACTAGCAACCTTCCTGAGCTGCCATTCCTGGTGACCAACCTTCAACCGTGCTTGCAGGTGGTGGGCAGAGGTGGCACGTGCCAAAAAGCGCTGTGGTGAGTAGGTATGCTGGCCATTTCTCATGACCGTTCTTATTCCCCACTTGCTTCCACCAATGGCATCAGTAAGGTATGCAGGAATGATGCCGCTTGTGCAGCTTCTGGAGCTCGATTCCTGCTGAGCACCCCACAAACCCTGGGCGGATTCACCAGGAACTTGTACTCTGGGTCACTGCAAAGCAGGCCTGAGTCTGGGAAGCCAAAACAAAGGAATCCAGTAGATTTTCTACACAAAACAGATTTGATGCACATGCCTAACTACACCACATTTAAGTTACTAACAAGGACAGGATATACATGGAAATCCACCAATACTAAAAATACTATAGTAAAGAGTCAGATTAGATTTTAGTTAGAGGTATAAAAAAGTGTTAAAATACTGAAATTCTAGGACTTGACATAAATTCAAGTCCTAGAATTATAACCTATTGTATGTTATAATACAATAACCTATTGTATAATCTATTGTAGCTATAATTTGAATTAAATTAAATACAGAAAAGTTGAAACAGATGACACATAGAAATTAAACAATTAAGTAATACACTTATAGACAGACGTTAAAGAGTTTATGAATTACCAATGAGCTTACTTATATGACTCATTGAGATATCAATGTTTCTTATTCTAAATTGGGATATTACTAACAGCCTTAAAAGTAGAAATATAAATTAAAAACCAATGGATACAGAAAGAAATATTACAGCTAATGGAAGAGTGAAGAAAATGGAAAATAATAGAAATCTGCAGGGACAAAATATATGTGCAAAATAGATGCAAGGACAAAATAAATGTACAAAAGACCATCTGAAATAATATTGAGGAAGCTAAATAAAAAGGGTGGTCTAACAATGGAAAGAAATTGAAACATATTGCTGGGAACCTGATGGTCTCCATATATCCCTTCACAATCAGTAAGATCTCCAATGAAGATACTTTTCCATGAACCATTTCCCAAAGGCTATGAGAAGGACCTTCTCTGTAACTACATCTCATTGATGGAACAACCTCCCCAAGAGCCAGTGTGGTGTAGTGGTTAAGATCATGGGACTGGGACTCAGGCAATCTGGGTTCTCATCCCTGCTCGGCCATGGAGCCACTGGGTGACTTTGGGCCGGTCACAGAGTCTCGGCCCAACCTACCTCACAGGGTTGTTGTTGTGGGGATAAGATGGAGGAGGAGGTGTAAGCTGCCTTGAGCCCTTTGTAGGAAAAAGGCAGGATATAAATCGAAGAGAAAAAAAAGCATGGCTGGCACCATCACTGCTAGTTTTTCAGTGCCGGGTAAATATTCAATAAGGTATTTTAGTAGCTATTGGTTTTGACACAGTTTTAATTTCAACTACTGTGTGCCTTGCTGTAATTTTGGCAATTGCTCATTATTGTGTTGTTTTAATTGGATTTTATGCTTTTAACTGTTATTATCTTTTCCTATTTTATTGTAAGCTGCCCAGACAGCCCATTGAGTTATGGGGTAGCCTATAAATACAGTAAATAAATAAATGAATCAGGTTCAGATGAGGTGAGCATTCAAAAGTGGATTTAGTTAAGGCTTTTGCTTGCACCTGGATCTGTTAAAATTTATACCAAGAGATTTTTTAAGAAAAGGGGAAAAGGTTTATTTACTTACGAACAATCCACATGTGACTTGTGCTGGTATTTTCAAGCATCTTTTCTTGCTTCATTATTAGCTGGTTAGCTTAAAGAGGAGGAAAGAGAAACACATGCTTCTCCTTTCATAGTGGGAGAAAGGTGGGGGTGAAAATTGCCATGTGACCCCCATACCTTTCCTATAGAGATTATAGGAAACAGAAACAGAGTGAGTCAGAAGGGGCCTCCTGGGCCATCTAGTCTGACTCCCAGCTCCAGCCGCCTCCACTCATAACATGCCTAACAGGAGCAAAGGGACAGGAAGAACGACATATTATTGGCACTTTTATTGTAATGGCCATCCAAAGAGCATGATGTTAAGCAGGCAGTTTCAAACAAACCTAGTAAATAAATAATAAAATGAGAGGTCAGACTCATTTTGTCTACGACATTAAGCCCTTCCCTCCTATTCCAGTCAGTGCACAGAACCACGCGGTGTCAATGCAGGCAATGTTACATATACTAACACATAGTCTGCCTAGACTCTCCAGTCCAGTTGCAGGCAAGCAAAGGGCCTTAACCACAAAAATGTGACTGGTTCTCCTTGGAACTGTCGCCCTCTGTCTGATAAGCCCATGGAATAGATCATCTGGTCTTCTCAGCTCTCCCCACCAGGAACTAATCAAATGAGGAGAAGAAATAGAAAAGCTGAAGACGAGGCTGTCTTCATTACCCCTTGAGTTTCTGTTTGGTCCTTCTTCACATGCACATTTGAAAAATGTGGTGCTGGTACCAAAATGTATTTTGGTACACTCATGACCACAGTGCTCCTTTTCCTCAGACATGTACTCCGGCTTTGACCCTGCAAGAAAGGGCTTTCTTGATAGATTTCAGCAACTATCCAGGCCATTTTTTTAACAGCCTCCTCTCTCCAGAAGTAGTAGCCCTTTGGTTCCATCATTTTATCATTAAGCTAATGCCCATGGCCAGGTCATCAGCACAGGGTCTTTTCAAATGTACATGGCTAAGGTCTGAGCAGTATAATGAAAGTGGTATTTCTCAGTGGTGGTCCTGCACTTTCAAAATATGCTTCCATTGGGGGTTTGTCAGGTCCCTTCTTTATTGGTCTACAGGAATTCTTTAAAGACCCACCTGTTTTTACTGGACATCCCAAATACCTTGGGCAATCAGTTCTATAGGCAATTTCTGTTTTTATTAACTTATCTTGGTAAAGACTTTATGCAATATCTGTTATTGGATTTGTATTGCATATATTTCATCTTTTTAAAATCTTGCATGCTGCCATGTGAGAATTCTACTTTTTAAAGATGACCTAAAATATTTTAAATTCAATAAGAACACAATCTTAGGGCCATAGACATGGTTTGGAGTGCCACACGATATTAGGATTCCAGCCTTTGAGGTTGGAGACCTCAAATGAGGGAGCCAATGCCTCCTTCCCCACATCACCATAGTCAGAGGGGGTGGGGCAGGAGTGTTCCAGTTGGTTGGAAGGGGAGGAGATGGGAGAGTCTAAGATTTAAATGTAAATCCTGAGCCTCTTTGCAGCCTCCTTCCCAGCCTTCTGATGTGTCCATCTAGCTAAATATGCAAGGTGGGAGATTAGGGAAGGTGTCAGCTGCTCCTCTGCCCTGCACTGGATGATTGGAAATATCTGATCATGGAAGGCACCATTGATGGGATTGCACCCTATATAATGCAACTATCCATTATCTAATCGACCCACTACAAATAACAAAATTGCCAGTTCCAATTTACTCAGTAGTTCTCTTTCTCTCTCTCGATTCTCTTAAGAAACTAACATACAAACTTCCAGTGTGCAGGCTTATTTTCAAATACACTTTATAATTAGGAGTTCAACATTTGAGGGGCATGATCGACAGTCAGTATTGTTTCAGACTTTCAGAAATCCAGTTGGAATGGGACTACAAGGCAAAAAGGAGCTTTTGTAAGCAAAAGAATGAAAGGTGTGAAACAGGGAAATGATCCTGCCTTTGGCCACTCCAAATAGGGCTAACTGAGACTTTGCAAGCTTTGTCCTTTTCTTTAAAATGTGACTCTTTCCAGAGTAGAAAATAATTGATTACCAGTTCTGGCACTTCACATGATGGAAGAAAAGTATATTATACTTGCCAGGAAGGGTCAAGACAAACTGCCAGAAAGGAGTCAAAAAGAGGCAGAGACTGCTAAATTAAGGAAAGTCACTATCTCCTTGTAGGGTGGATGAACTGGGAGGACCAGCCAAGCCTTGAAAAATGAGGACATGCAAATACAAAACAAAATACAGGAACATGTACTTTTGAAGCTCAAAATAATTAAATCAAGTAAATGTATATCAGTACTTTTGTAAAACATACACATACATGAAGACCACAGTGCTGTTGAGATGTATGTGGAAATGGATGCATGTACGTGTGTGTGTGTGTGAGAGAGAGAGAGAGAGTCTCTGTTTCTATATTTGAAATGTATTCACAATGTATTAAATGTATGGATTAGAAATGTGTTAAATAATGAAATATACTGCTTCTTTTTGATTAGCAAAATGCATGAAAGCAACACCTTCTGGTCACAGAACAATGCAGCTTATGAAGACTTTCTCATACTCCCAAGTATAAGATGGAATGAACAAGAGCTGCTGCCCCCACTGGGACTAAAACATACCAAACAACTATTAGAGGAGGAAACTGGAGTGTTCCGTTCTGGGCCTCTTCGATATACATGCAACATACCACGTTTATGTAGTGAAAATGGCACCAACATACACAAGAGGGTGATGTTAGCAGTCTTGTTAGAGCCCAAGATCTTCAGAATGAAGTTGAAACAGGTACAAATACAGATGGTGCAGATACAGGTGCAGATGCAGATGAAGATGTAGGGATAGCAGAGAGAGCACACCTGGGACGGGTGGGTGGAAGAACCCAAGGCAACCCAAAGAGGAATGTGTATGTGCATAATGCGTGTGGACATGGAATGCTGATTCACCCACCCTCCAGGGTTGAGGAATAGAAAATTGGGGCAGGGAGGTGGAAGGGAAGATGCTGGAAGGCAGCATGACTGACTGGCTGGCATGCTGAACAGGAGCTCATCCCATCGCAGTGTTTTGTCAATAGGGATGGGAGGACCAGGGGCACTTGAGCTTGCCAATGTTCTCCAACCTCCATTTTAAAGCTTGGTTTACCTTGCTACCATTTTTGTCTCTCACCATTCTTTCTGAATCATGGAAAATGCATGTGATCATGGATGCATTTTTGAAGTGCATAAAATGCATAATAATTTGGGCATGTGTGAAGAGGAGGAGGAGGAGCAGGAGAAGGAGGAATGGGAGGGTAGGACATCCCCTGTTTGCACTTGTGGTTGTGAACAGGGCAAGTTCTAATCATTTGTGAATGGAAACAAAATTCTCATGCAACCTTATTTGTTGCAAGTTCTTGATACTGAAAAATTTCATTGCTCGTATCTTTGCTCCTTTATTCAAGTAGGAGGAGAATATTGTACCCCAGTTTGCACATGTGAGGGAGAATACAACAAGGACAGGATCCCAACACATGATAACTTATTGCTGAAACTTGATATAAAAGCATATACCCATTTAAAACTATTTCATACAGGATACAATGTTGAATGAACAGTGAAAACAGTAGCAAGTGCAGAGTCCCATGTTTTGATTGACCCTGTAGTCAAATTGTTGAAATGAGACACAGAAAAGATAAACTGAAGGCCTACATTTGTAGTGGACAAATTGTGTGGATTTGGGTAAGTTATTAGTAGCCAACATCAGTTCACTATTTGTAACCAAGAGGAATTTAGAGTGGTCTGTCTTATTTGTGAGGATTGCTCTCAAATAAAGGTAGCATAGCCTTTGGCAAACTTAAGAATCCTGTATAAATGAAATGAACAGTCATCCTCAAAATTCATAGCAAGCTTAGGGGCCTACATTAAGCCTAAACAAGCTAAAAATGTGCCTGTATGTTCAGGGGAGATTGTGGAATTATGTACAATCCATAGATGAAAATGTTTTTTAAAAAATTAGGACACCAGACATGCCTTTAAAGAAAAAGCAAAAGAAGCAATTAGTTTCTAATGGCCTCCAGCACCAGGTTATTAACACACATTTCTATCTCTTCTGTTAAAACAAGAATAATCTTATTGTGGCAAATATGTAAAAATCAGCTTCGAGCATATATTTAAATAATGGATTGTGCTGCCTCTCTGGCAAGGAACATGATTTGTCCCCCTACCTCCCCACCTGCACTACAAATATAACATTAGGGTAACATTTACTCTCTTTACCCCAGTACACATCTCAGTGGTAATATCAGAATTAGAATAAAATCACACACACAAGCATGCACACAAAAGTTTACAGCTGAGATGCTCACAACCCATATCTAATAGTCTGCCTTGGGAATAATTACTGGAAATGGGTATCCAAGGGCAATAATTGTCTGCTGCTGTGAATTAGGGATGCCACAGGTGGTGTTAATCACATGGAATGTATTGGAGTAGAACAACAGCCAAAGCAGAAGGCTGCTTAAGCTTGATTTGTGGAAGTATTGTTGCTGGACGCTTCAGCCATAAATTGACTGCAGGGTAGCGATAACACACATTCAAGTTGCAATAAGGAAACAAAGGCATGGAAATGTAAATGAAAAAAGTAAGATTTTACTTTCTGCCTGTTATATGTGTAATTTGGAGTGGTAACTTTAACAAGGATGGTTGAATCATTGTTCAGTTTGCTGTTTCTGTGCAAATAGAAGCAAAACAACAATGTGCATCTACACAGTTTTCCAAGAAGGGAGATGAGGAGGGGGAGCAGGGCTGAGCTACTTCAGCAATCTGATAGGACTGGATTTGGGCTCCAGTTGTGTCAATGCAGATGAAACTTACTCTAGAGCTGCTCCTAGCCTTGTTGATCCAGCATTTTTGCTTTAACCCCTCCCACTTATTCCTTTAATAACTCCGCTTTATCACTATTCCATCCAATCTTGCCTCCTTTAAAGGAACATGTACCAGACATTCAATAATAGAGTATATTTGAGCATACACAGAGTCCTTCTTGCTCTCTAACAAGCAGCAGCAGGTTGTCCCCACACTTAGAATTAAGAAACAGGGGTTTTCTTTGTGGTGTGGAGAATATGGAGAGATGTTTTTTTTCCTCTCTCATAATACTAAAACCAAGGGTCATCCCATGAAGCTGATTAATAGGAGATTCAGGGGCAACAAAAGCTTGATTCAGAACTTCTTCACACAGCAGTTAGTTCAACTAGGAGAATAGGACTACCAATGGCTACTAGTCCTGATGGCAATAGTGCATTTCCAGTATCAGAGACAGTACACCAATTACTTGGTGTGAAGATGCTGTTGCACTCCTCTCCTGCCTGTGAGTTTCTCATAGGCAGCAGTGTGAACAGAATGCTGGACTAGACGGACCCTAGTCTGAGCCTGCATGGTTTTTATTTTCTTGAGTCAATGTGGGGATATCTAATTAGGTCTAAGCTCTAGGACCTCTCTTTTATAGAAGATAGCCATTGCCTGTCCTGTCTCAGTTTCATTAACATTTTCATTATAAGGGGAATTGATGGGAATGTGTTTTTCCACAGGATCATAAATGCATCTCCCAGAAAGTCCTTTCCCATCCCAGCTCTGGAGCAGTGTAGGTCACAAGCTTTGTTCAAATGTGTGGTGAACAAATAGACTGTGGGCGTTCCCAGTGGTGGAACAGATGGAGATGGATAGCTTGGTTTAGTTCCCACTCATGTGTCTGAGTGATGTACCAACTCACGGAGTCTGCCTCCATGTTCTCGGTAATAACAACATAAACTGTAAGTGGACATTGTGTTCAATGCACCAGTTCCAGAGGCATATTGATAGGCAAGCCAGGGGAGTTGATTTCATTTCTCCTTGTTTGTTGATGGATGTGTTGTCCGTGGCTACTTGTATGTTTTTGCCTGATAGAAGATTTTGGAAGGAACAAAGGACCTTGAACACAGCCAGGAACTCCAAGTAATTGATACATTGCATTCGTTCATTCCATGTCCTCTGTGTTTGGTACGATACACAGTGGGCTCCTCATCTGATTTGAGATGCATCGGTATGCAAGGTAGTCATTGGATTGGATAGGAGGAACGGTGTCCCTTGATTCAAGTTGGTATTGGTGGACCACCAGTGAAGCGTTTTCAGTGTGTAGCAAGGGATTTTGGCAGTATGGAGGACTGTGTTTGGGATGGAGAATTTTGTTGAACCATAGTTGCAATGGTCTCATTCACAATCTCACATGTTGTACTACAGATACCGTGGATGCCATATGCCTGAGAGTCTGTTGTATTGATTGGACCATAGGTATCTGAGTAGATTAAAGTTTCAGAACAGACATCTTCAGTTTTGGCCTTCAGTTTGTCGGTAGGTATGCCTGTCCTTGTAGCACTTCAAAGTGAGCTCCAATATAAGTAATTGTCTGCAAAGGGACAAGTGATGATTTTTCATTATTAATGCACAACCCTAGTTGGTTTAATATTGTACAGGTTTTGGAGATCAATCTCAACAATCCATCTGTAGAGGAGGATACCAAAAGCCAAGCATCTATGTATGAATAAATTCGCACTCCTTCTAGTCTCAAGTGTGTGCAAATAGGTGCCATACATTTTGTATATACTATTGGCGCCGTAGAGAATCCAAATGGAAGCACCTTGAATTCGTATGCTTTGGTACTGACCTGGAACCTGAGGAAGTGTCTGCAAGTAGGGTGAATGCTTATTGGAAAATAAGCATTGTTTAAGTCCAAAGAAGTAAACCAGGCCTTGAGTACTAGTAACTGGGACTTCACAAGGGCCAACTTTGGTCAACTGAAGGACAGACTGGGAAAAATTTTCTGTGAGAGGGTATTGGAAGGCAAGGGAGTTCAGGAGGGGTGGATGGCACTCAAAATGGAGGTCTTGGAGGCACAAGCTTTGATGATACCACTAGTTAGCAAGGTAGGGAGGCAAAGGAGAGCACTGCTGTGAATGCGAAAAAAGGTGGTAAGAGGAATTAGACATAAGAGGAACCCCTGTAGGAAATGGGGCAAGTAGACAAAAGGGTATACCAGGAGGAGGAGGCTCATTGCAAGAGGATTCTTCACAAGAAACCGGTCCCTGAGTTGAAATCATGTTCTCAGGTGAGGTCAAAACAGCACCTTTGGTATCAGGGTTCAAATCCGATTCTGATGTGTAGTCCATGTAGGAGGAAGTTGAAGAATGAGCCAGTGATACAGGTACCAACTGGTCTGAGGATCAGTTGTAGAATCATGGTTTGAAGTGGAGGGTAGATCATGGTGCTGATGAAAGTGGTTGAGACCGGTTTGGTGGGTATGGGAACCTATATGGTGGTATATAATCCCATGTATATCCATAGTAAGGATATGGAGGTGGCGGTGGCATCCTGTATGGATTTTTTCCATACTGAAGAATGTCTGGTTCTATGGCATATATAGAATGCTGTGTTGAACCCAACAAACATCAGCTAATGGTAGCCCATATGGGCACGAAGTTCGAGGCCATTGCAGTTGTGGTTCTAAAGCTGGGTGAAGTATAGGTTGCACCGATGATTCTGATGGAAACAGTGAATGTGCAGGGGAAAACTGGATTTCACCCTCTGATATCAAAGTAGGGAGAGTTGTTTAGAGCAAATCACCATGTGGTGGAGTCTTTGGACTTGATTGATTCTGAGAAGACGGTCTTGGGGTGGACCGTACCAATGGTGGTCAAATCAGAATTTCCACGGTATGGATGGGACAGTTGGTTCCATCTCCACAGGGAACTTGGAATCCTGCTGAGTGGAGTGGTAATGATGTTTCAGCTTTTTGGAGGTTTTTCTTTTCCTAAGTGCTTCTCTTTCCTAGATTCCTTTGTCTCAAAGTGTTTTCTTTTCTCCTTGTGTTTTTAGGTGATTGAGAATGTGTGGAGGACTTTGCCATAGCCCTGGAACTCTTTGAGATATGTTGAGGAGCTGTGGGTGTGTAGGTTGAGCTCCTGAGGGGCTCCTCAGGAGCTGGAGAGCAAATGGCTTTTTCACTGGTAATGTCCTTCATAGCTGCTAGGTTTTGCACCCATCCTTGAGCAGTCCTGTGGGAAGCTGGTTTGCAAACATTGGTATGAAATGTTGGACTAGATGGACCTTTGAAATGGACCTTTGATCAAGCATGGCTTTTCTATGTTATGTTTTTAAGTGCGCAGCTTGGGACTTCTATGGGCCCTGTTCTGCCTGGTGATGCTCACTTTTATATGCAACATAGAAGCTGAACAGAAGGTCCATTGCTACATTTTATTGCTTTGCTTGTTGATTGCTGTACTTACAGAAAGACAAGTTTGATCAGTTAAATAGACAGATTCTGTAGCATACACAACATGTGTCTCATATTTAATTGCATAGTGCAGCTCAACTCTGTCATCATCTTGATTAATGATCACCTTGATGTCTTAAATTTGACACCATTTCAAGAGGGATTACACACATAAGATAGATGCCCTACAATGTAAAAGGGTTAGTGGTTTCCAATGCCTTCTTAAAAAATCAAACATAATACAGCAATGCCTGTATCTCATCAGAACATATTGCAGCCTGCAAAAAAGAATCTGATTTGGGAGATTAAGGGCTTTTGAAGATGTATGTTAATTCATACCTTTAGAAAATGACCTAATCCAACCATGTAAATTTTAGATAAACTCAAATGCCAAATTATTTCCGATACATCTAAAAACTGGTAATTCCTAGCTTATACGCAAAAGTTTATGTACCTGAACTCAAACACTTGGATCCAGATTGGTTTAAACTATGCTCCTGCAGCTAAAGCAAGTCCTTGTATCTCAATAAAACAAGCTGACTCTGTCCTGCGTTTCAAAAAATTTTGATTTTTCCTATACTTGCATGGCTCTAAACTGTTGATGAAATGGCGCCCAAGATATCATCATTGTCATCATCACTGAGGGGTGCTCAACTGCGTTGAACTTAAAGAGTGTCAGGAGACTGTACCTTTGCATCCTGCAACCTGCATCCTGATATTTCATCCCAATATTCATAATACATATTAAAACACTGAAAGCAGTCAACACGGGATTTGGATACACCTGCCATTAGTATTCAGCTGATACTCAGCTCTGTATAAGACTGTGGACAGGTGCTTGGATTAAGTAAGGGCCAATAGAGTGAGTTTGGATACTGACAAGATGGAAACACTGTAAGAGGTCTCAAATAGCCTTGGTGGCAGTACTCCTTAGATTTGTTTCAGATGAAATGGTAGCTATTCTGGGCCTTAACCATGGTGGTTCAGGCACTGATCATTTGGAATTAGGATGATAATAATAATGTACTCTGGGTGGAACTCTTCTTGAGTTTGGATCAGAAACTGCAGCTGGCACAGTGATAAGGGTGCTAACTGGGGTTTCTTTTCCAATGGCAAATCACATCTTCTCAAAACAATACAAAACCTTGTACTAGCTGCCAATAAGCTATTTGGGCCATGCTTAAACTGTTGCTGTTGGTATATAAAGTCCTAAATAACTTGGGACCGTGTTAGCCAAAGAATAACTCTAGCCCTTATGCACCTGTTCTCCAATCTTTGTTATTATCAGGGGAAGCACGCCTTGGGGGTACCATGTTCCTGAGGTTCATTGCAGAAGCACTTACACTACAGCATTTAGTATTGCTACACTACCCACTGTCCTTAAACAAGACTATACTGTTATGACATTTAGACATCATCTTCAAGTCCCAACTCTTTTGCGCAGGCTTTCCCTGAAGCACAGCTCGCAGCAAAGTACAACATTTTATTGTGATCATTATTGTGATAGTTGCATTGCTTTATGGTCCTAATAGGAGATGGAAGCCAGAGCCTTGTATTTGCAAGAACTGTGTGGGGCTGTCATGGATAGGACAATTTGGAGGTCTTCCATTTATAGGGTTGCCATCAGTCATAGATGAATTGACATAACGACATTTTTATCATTGTATTTTAATTGTTGTGATGACATAATACCCAACATTTTAAAACATTATAGCAAGTGGTATATCTGATCAATACATTGATCATCAACAACAATCCCACTTATTTATTCTCAACTCTGTCTTCTCCCTTTCCAGACTATGTATTGGACTTTTAATGGAGATATGGGCAATTGGTGTCCCTGGGCATGGTTCCATATGGCTGTCTACCCACAGCAAGCAGTTCAGATCTCTGTTAAAAGAAATATTACCTGGTATCCTGTTGCATTAGAAGAAGGTGAGAGAAGAAAGTAGATAGCAGACAGAGAGAAGGGATGGCTCATCTGTTTGTGATTCTGGCTGTGCTTACTACTGGCTCTCACTTGCCACTGACACATGGCCCCCAGCAAAATGAACACAAGGAAATAAAGCTCTTGGCAGAAAAAAAGCTGTCTACACCTGCTTGAATAGATTTATGTTTTCAATTTCTTACCAAATCGCAAGGTGAGTGCAATTTTTAGGTGAGCATGAGAATGCATTATGTTGTTTTAGTCGCAAAATTATGTCCAACCCATCACAACCCCATGGACACCACTCCTCCAGGCCCTCCTGTCCTCCACCATCCCCTGGAGTCCAGCCAAGCTCACACCGACTGCTTCAGTGACTCCACCTAGCCACCTTATACTCTGCAGTCCCCTTCTTTTGCCATCAGTTGTTCCCAGCATTAGGCTCTTCTTCAGTGAGTTGTTCCTTCTCATTAGGTGGCCAAAGTATTTGAGTTTCATCTTCAGTATCTGGTCTTCTAAAGAGCAGTCAGGGTTGATCTCCTCTAGGACTGACTAGTTTGATCTCCTTGCAGTCCAAGGGAATTGCAGGAGTCTTCTCCAGCACCACGGCCTCAATTCTTTAGGGTGCAGCCTTGCTTATGGTCCAGCTTTCACAGCCATACATTGTAACTGGGAAAACAATAGCCTTGACTATACAAACTTTTGTTGGCAGGGTAGTATCTCTGCTTTTTAGTATGCTGTCTAGATTTGCTATAGGTTTCCTCCCAATGAGAGTTTTTTAATTCCTTGGCTGTAGTCCCCATCTGCAGTGATCTTGGAGCCCAGGAAAATAAAATCTGTCACTTCCTCCATTTCTTCCCCATCTATTTGCCAGGAAGTGATAGGACCAGATGCCATGATCTTAGTTTTCTTAATGTTGAGTTTCAAGCCAACTTTTGCACTCTCCTCCTTCACCCGCATCAAGAGGCTCTTTAGTTCCTCTTCACTTTCTGCCATTAGAGTGGTATCATCTGCATATCTGAGGTTGTTGATAATTCTCCCAGCAATCTTAATTCCACTTTGTGATTCATCTAGCCCTGCCTTTCTCATGATGTGCTCTGCATATAAGTTAAATAGGCAGGGTGACGGTATACAGCCTTGCCATACTCCTTTCTCAATGTTGAACCAATCAATGTTCCATGTCCAGTTCTCACTGTTGCTTCTTGACCTGCCTTGACCCTTTTAGGAGTTTCAATAGCTCAGCTGAAATACTGTCACCTCCACTAGCTTTGTTGTTGCTCAGACTTCCTAAGGCCCATTTGACTTCACATACCAGGATGTCTGGCTTGAGGTCAGCAACCACCCCATTGTGGTTATCAAGAATCTTAAGGTCTTTCTTGTATAGTTCTTCTGTATAATCTTGCCACCTCTTCTTAATCTCCTCTGTTACATCCCTGCCATTTTTGTCCTTTCTCATGCCCATCTTTGCATAAAATGTTCCCTTCATATCTCCAATTTTCTTGAAGTGATCTCTCATCTTTTCTATTCTATTGTTTTCTTCTATTTCTTTACACTGTTCATTTAAGAAGACCTTCTTATATCTTCTAGCTATTCTCTGGAATTCTGCATGCAATTGGGTGTATCTTTCTTTTCTCCCTTGCCTTTTGCTTCCCTTCTTTCCTCAGCTATTTGTAAAGCTTCCTCAGACAGCCATTTTGCTTTCTTGCATTTCTTTCTCTTTGGGATGGTTTTAGATGCTACCTCTTCCCTACTTCCTTCAGTTGAAGCCTGAATATTGCAAAAAGAAGCTCATGATTTGAGCCACAGTCCGCTGACTGTATAGAGCTTCTCCATCTTTGGCTGCAGAACACGTAGTCAATCTGATTTCTGTGATGACCATCTGGTGAAGTCCATGTGTAGAGTCATCTCTTGGGTTGTTGGAAAAGAGTGTTTGCTATGACCAGCTTGTTCTCTTGACAAAGTTCTGCCAGCCTTTGCCCTGCTTCATTTTGTACTCCAAGGGCAAACTTGCCTGTTATTCCAGTTATCTTTTGGCTTCCTACTTTAGCATTCCAATCCCCCATGATGATAAGGACATCATTTTTTGGTGTTAATTCTAGAAGGGGTTGTAGGAATTCATAGAACCGGTCAACTTCAGCCTCTTCAGCACCAGTGATTGGAGCATAGACTTGGACTACTGTGATGTTGAATGGTTTGCCTTGGATTCGAGGTGAGTTCATTCTGTCATTTTGGAGATTGTATCCCAATACTGTTTTTCCTACTCTTTTATTGACTATGATGGCTACTCCATTTCTTCTTCTGGAGGATTCTTGCTTGCAGTAGTATACCTGATGGTCATCTGAATTAAATTCACCCATTCCTGTCCATTTTAGTTCACTGATTCCCAAGATGTCGATGTTCAGTCTTGTCATCTCATGTTTGACCACATCCACCTTACCTTAGTATAGTTCTTTACAGCATTGGACTTTCCTTTCACCACCAGATACATCCACAACTGAGTGTCCTTTCGGCTTTGACTCAGTCGCTTCATTCTTTCTGGCACTACTAGTATTAGCCCTCTGCTCTTTCCCAGTAGCACATTGGACAACTTCTGACCTGAGGGGCTTATCTTCCGGCAACATATCTCTTTGTCCTTTACAACTGTTTGTGGGGTTTTCATGGCAAGGGTACTGGAGTGGGTTGCATTTCCTTCTCCAGTGGATCACGTTTTGTCAGAGCTCTCTGCTATGACCTTTCCATCTTGGGTGGCCCTGCATGACATATCTCATAGCTTCATTGAGCCACACAAGCCCCTTCCCCACGACAAGGCAGTGATCCATGAATCAGGAGAATACATTACATATTTAATAAAAGCCCATCTTAATTGTTTAATGGAAAGGCCAAATTTCATGCTGTCATTTTGCAATTAGTTTATTACTATTATTAAACTGAGATCATGCTCTGGCAATGCAGTATTGGGCCATTCAGTATAAATTGAGGGTCATCTTAAAAATGGTATAATATTTTTTGTATTAGACATTAACTGTGAGAGAGATGTCTTTAAGGCCATGTGGTGGTTGATTTACATTATTTGTATAGTTTAATGTGTTTTATATAAGGCAGTGTGGTTTTTTAAGGAACGTATTCCTGGTCTGTTTTATTTCACTCTTTATTTTTTCCCATTTTATCAAACTATAGTTCTTTTGTAAGTTTAGCTACTAATGAAGGTTTTACTCTGAAACTTGCAGGACTACATTTAAGGTTTCTACCATAACTCAGTGCTGGAGTAAGCCTCTTCTTTCTAGCTTGTTGAATTGAAGTGTTTTTCCCCTTTCCCATGCCAGATTTTGAGACTATTGCTGACAGGGAATTTGATGAGATAATTGCTCATATTCTCCAGGCACTAATAATCTCACACAGAGAAAGTGAGCAAAACCTTTTTCCTTTTCTCCATTGAAAACTGCTTGGTGTTTCCTGTGGAAAGACTCCAGTGGCAGGTCAGGGGCTCAACAACATTTGCACTGAACACATTAATGACCTTTCTTAGTGAGTGTTAGATGCCCAAGCTCAAAACTGAGACATCAGAGGCCAGGATGCCTGTTAGTAAATACATATAGTAGCTCTGAATGTAAAAACCCTGGTAAAGCTATACGGATTGCTCCAGAACAAGGTTCCATCAGTGATCCTGAAATTATCTGAAATAGGAATGCAAAGATCAGGCCTGGCTCTCTTGTTCTTGCTGGACTTCTTTCCCTCACTTGGTCGCAGCCAGAAAGTGAGCCAAGCTGAGATCAAGTCTGTAATCACATGGGAATGCTAGTGGCTTCTTTGCACAAAATATACAAAGTGCATAATTATCTCCACAAAGTGCATGTTACATCTTCACTCCTCTCCTACCATCCAATCACAGGTGCAGAGGCAGGTTGCTTACCTGTAACTGTTGTTCTTTGAGTGGCAGTTGTATTGATCATGCAGGAGCAGTCTGCTGGGCAGTGATTTGTTGGATGGACGAAAGCAATCTCTCTTGTCAGTACTGAGGAAGGAAGGCTAGTGTGTGTAAAGAGTCAAGATGTGGTCCGATGAAATTGATGTCATGAGGCATGACTTTTCAGTATTAATGCAAAGTCCATGGCAGTCAAGGAAGGAGCAGATTTTGTTGATGGAGGCTAAAAGGTCATCCCTAAGAGAGGAGATGATAAGTCAGTCATCAAGGTATGGGAAAATATTAATGCCCTGAAGCTGAAGATGGGTGCATATGGGAGCCATACACTCGGTGAAGACTCTCAGAGCAGTAGCGAGACTGAAGGGGAATACATTATATTCAAAGAAATTGGTACCGACAGTGAACTGAAGGAGGCATCTGTGAACAGGGATGGATGCTTATGTGAAAATAGGCATCTTTCAAGTCCAGGGATGTGAACCAATCCTCTTTCCTGAGCAACAGAAGAATATTGTAGAGCATGGTCATTCTATTTTTTTGGTTTTAATATATTTGTTGATGCCACTCAAGTCCAAAATCGGTCATAGACTACCGTCTCTTTTCGGTACCGTAAAGTACCTGGAGTAGAAACCGTGCAGTCCTTCAAAGCGGCGAAGTTTGTGAATAGCTCCCTTATGAAGTAGCTGGTAACTTCTTCAGGAAGGACCAGAGAGGCCATTGTGTATTGGACTGGGCTGGAAGGCAGCATGGTCTCAAACTCAATTTTGTATCCATGCTCTATGATGGTGAGAACCCACCTATCAGATGTGATGTACTCCCAGATTGGGAGCTGGCTTGTAGCCAATCCCCAAAAGGAAGAAGGGAAGGTAGGTAAAAGGATTGAGGAGAGGTTTGCGTATTCTGCCAACATTGACACTTGTCTGTCTCCAGTCAGTGGTGCGGCTGTTGGTACCAAGGTGCATTTTGCCTCCAGTTTCTCTGTTTTCTCTCCCCATATTGCTGGTGCCCTGCGTATGGCTGGTGGTAGGGCTGATACCAACACTGGGTTCTGGGCCATGACCACTTACATCATTGGTGGGAAGGAGTCTCCATGTGACAAGTGGTCATATGAGCCTTATGGATGTTCTCCAGCTTATTGTCCATTTTGGAGTTGAAGAGTCCTGAGGCATCAAAGGGCATGACGCTTGGTTTCTTCAGGTAGGTTCCCAGATCAAAGCCAAACATGGCAGTGAAAGGCAGCAGCACTGACTAGAGCCCTGGAGTCACAATCGACATGTCTCGCTGTGTTTAGATGTTGGATAGATAGCTGCATCACCTCCCGGGTGAACATACAGGCCAGCTCCCTGTGCTGGTTGGGGAGATATGAGGTGAGGGACTCGATCTTCTGCTCGATCAGTATCAGAAAATACTGATAATGAGCCATGGTGGCCTCGTAATTAGATATATGCAGACTGAGTCCCATCACAGCATAGATTCAACGAAACATCATATCGATCTTTCTGCCTTCTTTATCTGTGGGTGTCGAGTGCTCCTTGTGTTGCTGGCCCTGAGAGGACTCAATCACGATGGAGTTCGGTTTTGGGTGCTTGAGTAGAAATGGAATGTCCTGCTCCTGAACCTTATACATTGACTCCAGTCATCTATACGTAGAATTTGGCTGGTTCAGAAGCTGTCAAGTGTCCCTCCTCACCTGCCTGAGGGTACTGATGAAGGGCAGAGCAATAGAGGAGTCCTCTTTCCGCCCAATGTCATAAATATTGTCCTGGTTGGCATCGATGCAGTGTTGGACATCTATCTCCAGGGACTTTGTCATCCTGGAGAGAAACTCTGCAAAGTTGCCATATGAATTTCCTGGAGAGCCTGGACACTGAGTTGAGATCATGGCATTGGGAGATGTGGAGGCTTGATGGGAATCCTCCAAGTCAGAGTCAGACTGGTACGGTGGGCTGGATGAGGACCCAACAGGAGATAGTGGAGGACAGGAGAGAGCTGCAGCAGAAGTGGACGGAGCATCCCTCAATGCCAAATGAAGGGTGAAAGGGTGGGGACGCATTGGTAGTCATGGATAGTAGCCATATGGAGGGTTGTAATCTCATGGATAGGCACAGTCAGGGTCAAATTCCCCATATGGCAAGGGGACCCAGTAGCAAGAAGGTTGTGCTGGAGCCTGATGTAGTAAGAGGGAGGAGGGGCATTGGGGCGCCCTTGGAGATCCCTGTGGAGATGCCAGCATAGGAGTTGGCGAGTGAGCAGGTGGTTGTTCTGGTCGCGACTAAGGGGGAGATTCTCGGATCTCTCCATCCAACATGGACCCTCTTGCCAAGGGATTGGAGTGCTCCAGACTGGACGGTGCCAGAATAGTAATCCGCAGTGGTGACCCTGGTGGAGTCACTTGCATGATGGACTGTTGGATGAAAGGTTCAGCTGGAGTCAGGATTGAAGCTGCGATCGAGACCAAGATTGATGCAGGAGCCAGTTCCAAGTGGGGCATCTTAGGATGTTTCTTGTGCCTACGCTCTGCTTTATCGGTCTTGTCCTTCTTAGGGCACTTCAATGCAGAGGACTCATCAGACTCTATGTGCTTCCTCCTCTCCTGTTTACAATAAGGAGAATGAGAGGAGCACTTTCCATCCTTGCTAGCCATATACCCTTCAGATGGGCGAGGAGGAGTGGCTTTTGATGGGCCCGAAGCAGTTTTGGAGCTGGTCTCAGCCAAGACCTGCTTCATTGCAACCAATGCTTGGTCCCACAGCATTTTTTGCAGTCTATTCTTGCTGTTCTTGTGACCCTGCCTGGTGAAATATTGGCAGTGGCTGCATTTGTCAGTTCTGTGTCCTTCTCCCAAGCAGAGAAGACAAAGCTCATGAGGGTCAGTGGGAGACATTTTGGTTCCACACTGGGAACACTTGCGGAAAGCCACCCGCTGTGCTATTGAAGAAAAGAGAGGAGAAACAGCGAACGGAAAAGTATGGGTTAGGAGAATGACAAAGGGGGTTTTTTTTAATATTTTTTGTGGGAAGGTAAGGGGAAAAGGGGGGGGGGAATGACAAGAACAAAGAGGGGGGTTGGATGGGGACACAAATTGGATCGGGAGTTAAAGTTTGTAAAGTTAGGTAAAGATTGAGAAAAAATTGTAAGAGTATAGGTTTAAGAAAAAAGGCAAAGCGAAAGGCTCAAGGCACAGAGAACGGCAGTTGCAAGCAGGCTTAGGAAATGGTGGGCACTCCGCTCATTTATACTATGGGGGGGAGGGCATGGAGTTCCTGCCAAAACTATTAAAGCTATTAAATCTTCCCGGCAACAGGCACTGCACAGGCACAGCACCTATAACGTGTGATGCACAGAGGCCACAATGAAGAATAGAAGAAACCTTGACATTCTTGGCATGCAGGAGTTCCTTGTTTCAAATTTTAGGCCACCACTAGACTAGGAAAGCCCACCACATAAACGGTTCTGAGCCAATCAGCAAAAACACTGTTGTTAGATAAGCCAGTTCTGTCACTGGCTGGCTGGATACTGCAAGATTTAATTTCCATGGCAATAGCACCGATTTTTAATGATGCTAGCTGTGTCAGAGGGGAAATAAGAGAAATGTTTATATTTATCAGAGACAAGCTGGATTCATATAACATGGCAAGCAATCAAGCATGGTTACTACAGTTAGCAGTTTTTTTGCCATGAACTACTCAGCAGATGATCAAGTTATTTCACTGTTCCTGTTGTGAGCTAGGCATCCCCTCCCAAGCCAGCCAGTCACTCCAGCACTTCTTGTAAGAGTCTTTATTCTACAAGGAAACCTCAGCATTCACAAGCCTCTGAGCATACATGAGAAGTGTTGACCCCTCTCTGCCCCCCTTCCCCAAAGCTTTGCTTATGAACCCTTGGGGGCCTGTCTCTGGAAGGAGGGGCACTGAGCAAACAGACACACCTGCATTTTGTACTCTGAGCCCCTAATTGATCCAGCCTGCAGCTGTGACAATTGGCCTTTGGGTCCATGTCTTCAGGAGGCTTGTGTTCTCCATCTGAGAAATTTCCCCCCTCCTGGCCTTCATCTGCCTCATTCCCACAGGCAGGAGGGAGACTGGGCCCCATGGGTGTCCTCGAGCTACTTTCATCCAGGGCAGGCACAGACTGGCACTGCAGGGGGGAGTGTGCAGATGCAGGTCCTCTGATTTTTGTTAGGTCTTCCATCAGCCAGCAGGCCTGAAATTCAGTGCAAGGTGCATCACTCCTCCCTGTGTTGCCTATTTCTCTGTTGGTTTGCACATAGAGGCTGGATGACTGGAGTGGCTCCTGCAATTGCTGCTTTTCCAGGGGATTCTGTGGTAATTGCATACCAGGACCATGGAAAGCATGATTCTAGGTTCAGACATGGCAAGCCATGGTGGTATAGAGAAACCATAGAACAAACCACTGTTTCTTCTCATGGTTTTGAAAAACCAGACTTTCCATACCATGACTGCATTCAGAGAACATGACAATGGTAAAAAAAAAAAAACACCATGGCTTGTCCTGTTGTGTGAACTCAGCCATGGTCTCATTCTTCTACTGTCTAAAGCCTGTCTGACATAGTAGTTAGAGGATTGGAGTGGGACTCATAAGATCTGGGTTTTAGCCATGAAAGTGAGTAACTCTGGGCCAGTCACAGATTTCCAGCATAACCTACCATAACACAATGGAAGGGATGAGAGTCAACAAGGTGCTGTGGCTGTAAAAGAAGAAAAATGATATTTTGTCTTGCATTAATAGAAGTATTACTTCCACATAATCTAGTTCCCTTCCATTTCTCATTGGTTATGTGTCAGCTTGAGTACTATGTCCGATTCTGGGAATCACAATTTAAGAAAAATGCAGGAAAACTGGAGAAGGTTCTGAGAAGGACAATGAAGGACAATGAAGATCAGGTGTGTGAAAACAAAGTTCTCTGAGGACTAAATACTTCAGCATATGTTTGCCTTGAGAAAAGATCACTGAGGGGAGATACAACAGGGGATTCAGAATCTCTTCTTGAATGTCGCAAAGTGCAGGACACAGAATAATAGGCTCAAGTTACAGGAAGTCAGATTCCAGTTGAGCATTTGGGAGAGCAGATATCCTGACTATTAGAGCAATATAACAATGGAAACAGTTACTCTCTCACACTGGAGGCATGCAAGATGCAATTGGACAGCCATCTGTTGCCGATGTCCTGCACTGAGCAGGGGGTTGCACCCGCTGGCCTTATTGGTCACTTCTAGAGCTACTATTCTGTGATTCTGTGAGTTAAAACATAGACAATGTTAATATTGTTGACAATGGTAAGACTAACAGGTAATAAACAACAGGTTCTGAACAGGAGGTCAGACTAGATGGCCTGGGAGACCCCTTCTGACTCACTCTGTTTCTATGTTTCTAGGTTCCCAAAATGGTAACCAGGTGATTCCTTTTATTGATTATTGGAATATAGAAGATTGTATAGATGTTAACATGTATCTGTGTTCTAATATTTCATCATAGTTTAATAATGTATGTTTATATTTTGTATAATTTCAAACTGGATTATTTATGATGAGTTAGAGATTTGCAGATTACTGTGGGTCTAATCTATATGACTATGTTCAATGTATAAGTATCATACTGTGCACATTCTTGCATGTATATTAATGAAGATGATGCTAATTATTAGGAAAATATAATCCATTTTGCATGTTTAAATCTTTATCTCTTATTTGCTAAATGTCCTAATATGTCCTTTTTGATGTAAATACAATCACAGTACCTTAAATAATATTGCAACCATGACGAACATTTATGTTGCACCACCTATTAAGGTTAAACCACACAGAATGAAATCAAGTTATGATAAGAAATCAGCCATGATAGGAAATCTTATTACACTCTATCAGTGATGGTGAACCTTTTAGAGACCGTGTGCCCAAACTGCAACTCAGAACCCATTTATTTATTGTGAAGTGTCAACACTGCAAGAAAACCTGAATTTGCTGACCACCAGCACAAGGGGACAATGTTCCACTGACCACCAGCTTTTGGCCAGCCCTGAAAAAGGCATCTGAGTGTATTTCCTACTTTTCCTACCTTCTGCTAAAATCACAGTCCAAGCAAATCCCTGGCTGCTCACTGACTGGCCATGTGAAAGCTCTGCGAGTCGCGGCTAATGAGTGACGTCATTGCCTGGTGCCCTTAATCTTTCTGAATATGTGCATGGCTCCTTCGGGCATGCATGCCATAGGTTCGCCATCACTGCTCTATATACTTACTTACGCCAGTAAAGAGTGATGATATTCACCATTCATATGTTATCCACAGAACTATTTCAATGTTTCAACTCATGGTGAGATTTGTCATCATGCTGGTGTGCTTTATTTAGTCAAGTAAATGTTACAAGTAGTAGCATATTAGTGTATTAGTACACTGAGGTTGAGGTTGACCTTGCTGGTGATTTGGTTGGCTGCATCTGTTATGATTAAAATGCAACAGGTGGTAGAAACAAATTAATCTTGGTACAACTGAATATGCACCTTTTTGATTGATATGAAACTGGGTAGCAAGAGGAGGAATAAATTTCAATATTCTTGATAAAGTAAGGATTTGGTTTTCAGTCTTGACTACAATCTATGTTAAAGGACAATGAATATGAGATACTCAGGCAAAGGGTCATAAACTTATATTTATTATTACACAACAATATGCCTACTACTATATTATGGAGTTCTACTAAAGCTATCTAATCAGAAGAACCCACAGGCAATTTCTTCTTTTTCTTTCTTTGTTTTTTTGGACTGAGAGAGTGAAATACCTAACAAAAGCGCATCTGAATCATTTAAAAAATAAAACACAGCAAAGTAGCAATCGACAAAGCAATAACTGCCTATATAGATTGCAGTAGTCCAAGGTTACTGTTTTATAATTTTCATTTTGTACGTTTCTCTTCCAGCCATGTACAGGCATGCCTCTAAATTTACTATCTCTTTCCATATACCCTTACTAAATATTTAAAGCTTATAGTTGTTGATGCTTGAAGCAATATGTTTAGAGGTGTCTTCTGTTCCCCAATTCCAATCCATGAACACATTGAAGCTTCTGAATAAATTGTATTGTGGGGGGCACCCTTGAAGATATATTAATCAAAATTGGACGCACTGTTGCCTGCTGCAATGCGTTATCTTACTTTAGCTCTTACAATGCAATCCTCTGCATGTTTACCCAGAAGTAAGGGCCATTGAGTTCAATGGGGATTACTCCTAGGTAAGTGATTGGAATTTCAGTGTTAATTACTAGTACCAAAGTCACTCATATTACTCTATGTCCTGTTTACACTATTGTGATTAAAAACTAGAAAAGGGCTACATGGTATAGTCTAATGTTCGTTACACTGTGGAGTGGAAACTCCAAGTAGTGTTTTATTGGACGTAAGTAGTATATTGTGCAGGCATTTGCCTCCAACATGGCTGCCATTAATTTGGGAATAGGATGTGTGAGATAATGCACACTGCTCCTCTCCCCAGGTGCCAACTGCTATGCCATATAGAACAAAAAAAATCTAAGGACCAAAATAAGACTGTACTTTAAAACCATCTCTAGCACCTACATTCTTTTAAAATCTTTTTTACTCTAGAGCAGGCAGAGAAAATGGAGAAAATCAAGGTGAGCCTTGTGAAAAAGAAAGAATTAAAGACAATTCCTGTTATTAAGGAAGCCTGCCAAGGAAAGGATCTGGAGGGACAGAGAAAAGGCCAAATTGTTCCAGAAAATGTTGTGAGGAAGCAAGGAAATGTTAAAAGCCAGTAATAGGATGAAGGTCAAGGGAATGTTTGCAACCATTGTTACCAGTAGTGGGTATTGTTCACCTTGGAAGGATCAAGCAACTGTTAATCAGGAAAATCACAAACAAGTAATATGGAAGAACTTTGAATGTCCCAAATGACCACCCTCCCCAAACGCAAGCAACAGTTACATATGCAAACATGAGAAACATCTACTGATAAGCACAGTATTAAATTGTAATGAATATGATTGTGGTAAGCTTGGCAGTGAATCTAACAGTTCTCATGAGTGCATGATAGCTTTTGGTCATTGACTCCTGCACAGTGTATTAAGCTAAAACATGATACAGTAGATGTCATGGTTTTATGAGACCACAGGTTACAGGTGGGTATATCCAAAGCACCTTTCTGAGATTTCTACAAAGAATCAAATTAATTTGGCAAGGTCAAAGCTTGCAGCTGCCAATTATACTATTTCTTTTGATGGGTAGAATGAAGTTCAATTTCTACTGCATGGTAGGGTGGACAATATTCACTTGGCAAATTCACAGGGCACAGGAAGCCATGGTTAAATATTGGCACTGAATTGTCCAGAATGAGTTCCTGAATTCTTGCATGGAGAAAATTAATAGGATATTCTAAGTTTTTCATGCTTCACCATGGCTTCACTGATAATCTGAACCCAGGAAGGTCATTTCATTTTTATTTATTATTTGGAATTTTTGTATGCCGTCCCATTCGCATAAGCCTCGGGACGGCTTCCAACATCATAAATAAACAGTCATACAGATAAGTACATATAAAATCTGGATTCATCCTGGCTAAAAATTTAAAACCAATAAATAATATTAACAATTAACAATTGTTGATATGGAAGCACCACAATCCCCTGACAAAGGCAACTGCTAAAGTGGCTGATTCTGGCTTTTGATCTCTACTGCTTTGAGCTGCCTAGTAACAGACATGTCATTACTCACTTGATTTCTATTGGCCAAGTGATGTGTCCATCTCCTGTTCAGTGTAGGAAACTGGGATCCATCGTGAAAATACATGGAGAAAGAAGAGGGCGAGGGATCAGAGTGAAACAGCTTATTTTCATTTAGTAAACATCTCTGTGGGGGGCAGAAAAAGCTGTAGAATTCCACAGCTGGAATTGACAAGGGGAAGCTTGCCTTGGGACTGTGGGTCAATTAGGATGCTGCTGCTGCGGTTCATAGGGAAGAACAGGGCAGAAATGGGGGTTTTGTTTGCAGGGGTTGCCGGGATAAGTTGCAAAGTTGGGAGAACAGAGTGGGGAATATGGACATTGTGCTACTTGGATAACTACATGATTGTCCAACTGGTAAGCTAGGGCAAAAATGTGGATGTTGTGGGAAAAGAACAGGGTTCTTTGACATGTTATGTGAACCCAGCCACTGTGTCAATGCTGAAAGTGAAGTCCTGTCCTTGCGTATAATGCCACTGAGGAGATAGATATGCAAGGAAGAGCAACAGGCATTTTCCCTTCTGTTATCATCACTTTGTACTAGTCTTTCCTGGTATCCACCATAAGAACATTAATATGCTGGTACAATTCCTGCCAGCTGAAAAACTTGGAAAATGTGTTGTGATTTTAACAAGTAGGAAGGTATGCAGGCCCTATTAAAATATGATGTATCATACTATTGAAAGGTCAAACATGCCTGAAGAATTTCAACATTAGGATTATGGCTCTGTTTGAACCTATTATAGAGAAACAGTAACTAAAAGGATTGGAGCTAAGCAATGCTTTTCTCAAAATTACTTCTGAGTTTATAACCAGCCTTTGATTGGCTAGTTAGGTTTAGGTACCATTGCTATTATTTCCCCCTGAAATGGTTGTTTCCCAAATTACTCTTTCTTGTGTGCTTTTTATTTCCTTTTCCCAACAAACTTACCAACCTCATTGTTGGTTTTCTTTCTAATTCCTAATACAGGATACTCATACTAAAGCCAGAGTCTTCCTCTTGAGTTAATGCTTCTGTTTAAGATTTTAGATCTGCTTAAAAAACAGAGTGTGCTATCCCCTCTCCCGGCCCCACACACGGTGCCTTTTGTAACCTTAGGTGTGTTCTGTAAGGTCCAGAAGTCCTCTGACTTAGGTTAAGGTGGATGAAAGTCGTAGCGGCCTTACATTAGGTAGGAGTTCAACCTGAGCAAATTTTGATCTTACCTGCCCTGCTAGGAAGTAGGGCAGCCCTCTTCCTTTCTTCATGTAATGAAACTCATTTAAAATACAACCTTTCTTTTAATCAAGATGATTCTACAAAGTCGTGAAAAAGGGAGATGTGAATCCTAATACTTCTCATTCTAAAAAATTAAGCACTAAAAAGTCCTCACCTTCAGGAATACTCTTCTGGATTTCAGTAGAAGTAAGACACATGTTCATTGTGGAGACAAAATTACAAATTTAAAAAGTGAAAAAAAAAATCAATTTATTGTAGAAACCGAATGTGGATTTTTTTTTTTCTTCACCTTCAGCTGTAGTAATGTTATCAGCATAGGACACACGGGCATATTTTGTAAGGAAAAAGGCAGGGAGATGTTGGCCTTTGTCACTATAAGTACGTAGTACCTGAATTCAGTTGTGTATAGCTACACAAATAGAACATGTGAAGTGGACACAGATAAATGTGTAAGCATAAACAAGTCTCAAACATGGGTAAGGGCATTGCTTGCCCTAATGATATTTCCTTAAACAAGAAAAAAGCAGAAAAGGCCTTGCTGAAAGACTTAAGCATTTCTCATTGTTGGCTGCTGAAAGAGTGAAGAAAAATCAGGAACAAAATTTAGTGATACATGCCAGCCTGGAGGATTACTGCATTAAACAAACAATTGGATTAAATGCAGATACTGCCTTATTTTACATATGGTAATTTTCTGTTCCTCACTTTAATTCCAACCCCCATCCGTACCCGAGTCACCACCTCTGCCTAATTCCAAGAAGCCAACTCATAGATTTATTTTTGTGGAACTAGAGCCCACATGCAATGAGTTTACCACCTCCTGTTTACACATTTAAGCTATTTGTTTGAAATGCTCCCAGGTGGAAAAAAGTTGGCATTTTGGAAAGTTTCTCTTCTCTTTACCTCCAGGATTTATTTCTGGCAGATGATACTATTAATTTTTAACTCTAAAGATGCACTATTACTAAATTAAATTCCAATGTGATGTTTATATAGTTGCCATGGAAACAAGATTTCATGCTCCTCTCCACGGACCTGTTGTGATGCAACCCCAGGGTTGTGATCTTGAGTTGAGTCTCTGGATAGCTCTACTAGCAGAAATTACATAGAAACATAGAAACAGAGCAAGTCAGAAAGGGTCTCCCGGGCCATCTAGTCTGACCTCTGGCACCAGCTGGCTCTGCTCACGAAATGCCCACCATGTGGACGTCCAGCCTATCCTTGAACACCCACACCGATGGGGCCTCAACGACCTCTCGTGGAAGCCCATTCCACACCCTCGAGGTCCTGACTGTCAGGAAGTGCTTCCTGGCATCCAAATGGAACCTTGGCTCCCTGAGCTTTGCTCCATTGGAGCGTGTCCTGCCTTCCTCTGCAGGGGAGAACAGGTCTCTACCCATCTCCATGTGACATCCCCTCACATACCTGTATGTCGCCCCTCTGAGTCTCCTCTTCTCTAGGCTGAAGAGACCCAGTTTCCTCAGTCTCGCCTCATATCCCATCCCCTGCAAACCGGCCACCAACCTTGTGGCCCTACACTACACTGACTCTAACCTGGCTATATCCTTTCTGTAATGAGGAGCCCAAAACTAAACACAATACTCCAATTGAGGGTGCACAAGAGTCGTGTAGAGTGGTAGTAATACCTCTCTTGATCTAGAAGCCACAATTCTGGCTATGCAACCAAGGGTGGCGTTCACCCTCTTGACCATCACATCACACTGCTGACTCATGTTTAGCCTGCAGTCAACCAGCACCCCGAGGTCCCTTTCACAAGTGCTGCTCTCCAGCCACTTGTCACCTAACCTGTACTTATGACAGCTATTCCTATGCCCCAAGTGCAAGACCTTGCACTCATCCACATTGAACACCATCCTGTTGTCTCCTGCCCACTTCCATAGTCTGTCCAGTCCCTTTTGGATCTGGAGTACCTGCTCCTCAGTTGTGGCCACTTCTCCAGTTTCAGTGTCGTCTGCGAATTTGATCAGCAGACTGTTCACCCCTTCTTCCATGTCGTTAATGAAAAGATTAAACAGGATCGGCCCCAGGACAGAGCCCTGGGGGACCCCGCTTGTTACCAGCCTGCATCCCGATGATTTCCCGCTAATGGTTACCTTCTGCTTTTGGTCAGTCAACCATGCCCTAATCCACCGGGCAGTGCTTTGGTGTATCCCAAAACTCCTCAGTTTCTCCACCAGGATATCATGGGGCACTTTGTCAAAGGCCTTGCTGAAATCCAGGTATACCACATCCACTGCATCCCCTCCATCTAGCCATCTCGAAACCTTGTCATAGAATTCCACAAGGTTTGTCTGGCAGGACCTGTTTTTGCAGAAGCCATGTTGTGTGGCTATCAGCCTCCCTTCCCTGTCTAGCATCACTAGATCTCTCTCTCTCTATTATGAGCCTTTCCATTGTTTTTCTTGCAATGGACGTAAGGCTAACCGGTCTATAATTCCCCATGTCCTTTCTACTACCCTTTTTGAAAATTGGAACCACTGATGCCACCCTCCAGTCCTCTGGAACTTCACCCATTCTCCACGAGGTCTCAAAAATGGAGGCCAGTGGGCATGAGAGAACCCCTGCCAACTCTCTAAGTACTCTCGGGTGTAACCCGTCAGGGCCTGGTGCCTTTGTAATGTCCAATGCCCTGAGGAGCCCCTCGACTTCAAGGGGGGGGGGTGACTCTAAACTGTGCCCTAAGTCCCCAGCCTCATCTAATCTGCTATCTGGATATCCCCCATCCTGCTTTGGGGAGAACACAGGGGCAAAATAGTCATTTAGCATCTGTGCCTGTTCCCTCATATCAGTCACTCGATCTCCTTCCTCCTTATTTAGTGGTCCCACCACTTGTCTCCCCTTCCTCTTCCTAGTTACATGCTGAAAGAAGCCCTTTTTGTTGCTCTTGATATTCTTGGCAAGTCTCAGCTCGTAATCAGCCTTAGCCTTGTGAAGAATCCTTCTGCAACGGGCCTCCTCCTCCCGGTATACCCTTTTGTCTATTTGCCCCTGTACCTATTTCCTACAGAGGTTCCTCTTTCGTCTAGTCCCTCTAACCACCTACTTTTACATCCATGGCGGCACTCTCCTCCGCCTCCCCACCTTACTGACTAGAGGAATCATCAAGGCTTGCGCCTCCAAAACCTCCCTTTTGAGTGGTATCCACCCCTCTTCAACTCGCTTACCTTCCAGTAACCTATCCCAGGAGACTTTCCCCAGTCTGGCCTTCAGTTGGCCAAAGTTGGCCCTCTTGAAGTCCCAGCTTCTAGTGCTCGACCTGCTGCACGTCCCCAGTTCCCTGATCTCAAAGCAAAGGATGGAGTGATCACTTGCATCCAGAGCTCTCCTAATCTGTACTTCATCTATCAGCTCCTCCCTATTGGTCAAGACCAAGTCAAGGATGTTTCCCCCCCCTCGTTGCCTCTCAGACCACTGTGTGAAAAACCCTCCCTCTATAGCTTCTAGGAGGCGATGTGACCTGGCTGTCACCACCGAGTGAGTCTCCCAAGTAATATCCGGGAGATTGAAATCTCCCATAATTACTGTGTCTCTCCCCTGAGATATCCTTAGAATGTGGTCTGTCAGGACATCATCCAGGGTCTCAAGTTGACCTGGAGGGCAATAACATACCCCCACTGTCAGGTCTCTTTCCCTGTCAAAACCCCTAAGTTTCACGCAGACTGCCTCTACCGAATCCCCATCTGTGCTGCATTTTATCTCACTGAAGGTGATACCCTTCTATGTTCACATTCCAGACTTGCCTTTCATCCCACCAAGTTTCTGTGATTCCCACCAGGTCATTTCCTCCTATTCCCAGGAGAGCTTCAAGCTCTTCCTGCTTATTACCCATGCTCCTAGCATTGGTGTACATGCACCTCAACTCCTTCCCACCACTTCCTTTCCTTGGAGTTCTCAGCCTCCTCCTTCCTCCCATCCTCCCTGATACCTGGCCCCTCTCTGAAGGAGTCCTGTCAGTCCCTGCAGTACCTCTAAAACCCTGCTCCCAGAGCCGTGATCCTCCCCACACACTTGTCCAGTGCAGACACGTTACTGGGGGGCCTGAACGGCTCAGTTTAAAGTCTTCCAGACGAAGCTCGCTAGAGCATCTCCAAAGGACCTTTTCCCCATCCTCATGAGGTGTAACCCGTCCCTTGCCAGAAGTCCATTGGCAAGAAACCGAGTGCCGTGGTCGAGGAACCTGAAGCGTTCCTTCTGGCACCACACCTAAGCCAGTCGTTCACCTCGGAGGCCCTCCTGTCCCTTCCTGGCCCACATCCTCAGACAGGTAAGATTGTCGAGAAGGCCACTTGGGCCTTCAGCTCCCTGAGTTTCTTCCCCAAGGCTGCAAATTCCCTGGTGGTCCCAACCACACCCTCCCTGGCCACATCGTTTGTGGATCACCAGGAGCGGCTGGTGACCCCCAGAGCGAACAAGATGCTCCACTCTGTCCTTCACATGCCGAATGCGTGTGCCCGGCAGGCAGCAAACCTCCCTTGTCTCCAGTTTGGGGCAGCACACTGCCACTTCAGTGCCCCTCAGCAGGGAGTCCCCAACAACAATTACCCACCACCATGTCTTCCCGGTGCTGGTGGGCGGCCGTGCCCTGGCCCTCGCCTCTCCTGCAGCGGCCCCCTTGCCTCCTGACGTCCCAGGCTGGGGGTCCTGCTGGTCTTCTGAGGCCTCATCAGCCCCACCCTCCCCAAGTGGAGAGAACCTGTTTCCCAGCTCCAGATGGTGCCAGGAGGAGGAGGAGGAGGCCGTGCTGGCCTCCTCCTCCTGTGGGTGACATACCTCCATGTCTCTGCAGCTGCTCCTCCCGTGGCCTCTCCCTCAACCCTCTGTCCAGAGGGGGGCTGCTCCCGGGGGGCCTGGAGGGCTCTCCCGGCCCTCAGGCACCTCACCTCCTCCTCTAGCAGGGTCAACATCTTGCACTGAGGGCAAGTGTATCCCTGCCTCTCCTGGGGGAGAAGGGCGAACACGTCTTAGCTCTCGCAGTGGACAGCAACACCTGTGACTCCCGCCAAGGCCATCTCCTGGCCTGCCATCGGTATCCCTTCCAAGACCTTACCTTGGTCCCCTGCCTTGCCTGTCCTGCAGTTCCTCTCACTCGCCCAGTTCTCCCAGATGAAAACCCACTTGCACACACACACAACAGCCCAGGCCGCAGCCAAGGGATGCAGACAAGGGACGACGCCAAGAGGCCAGGGCCAAAAGGGCTGGCAGTGGCTGAGCACAGCCTTATCAGTCCCTCCGGCCGGTGGCCCCGCCCCCTGCTCCCTCCTGGCCCCTCTAGCCCCTCTGGCCCCGCCCCCTTCCTCTCCACTGCTCCCGGCCCTCTGCCCCCCTGCCCAGCTCCTGCCTTGCCTTCGCCAGTCCCCTGGCCACTTTCCTTCCCCATTTGTGGCGTATTCTTGTAGAAGCTCCTGTGGGCTTGGGAACATTTACAGATCAGGTGGAATGGCCTTGAGGTAGACTTGAACATCAAGTGCGCTTCTTTAAAAAACTGGGTATTGAAACCTTCTTGGTACCCAATAGACTTCTAAGGACTACTGCTTTATTTCAATTACAGCTTAGTTTTTCTTTAACATAATTATTTCTATTTCTATGTATATCTTACTTCTACCTTCTATTATATCTTTAATAGATATCCATTATTTCCATTATCCATTAATAAATATCCATTATTTATATTTAAATTTAAATTTAATTTAATTAAAACATTTCTATGCTGTCCTTTATCCTCTGGGTACACCCAACCCAGCCAGCCTATCCAGAAAGACACCATGGTTGACAGTATCGAAAGACACCGAGAGGTCCAGGAGAACCAACAGGGATGCACTCTCCCTGCATCAGTCATCATACAGGGTGTCCAAGGCAGATTCAGTACCGTAACCAGGTCTGAAACCAGACTGAAATGGGTCCAGATAATCTGTTTCATCCAAGAGTGCCTGGAGTTGTCCCACCACCCCCTGCTCCAACACCTTGCCCAAGAAATATCCGTATGGTATTATTTTTCCAGAAATGCTCAGGATGACATATATGGTTCCACCTTTTCTCTTCTCTAAAGTTCCATGAGGTGCGTGACACCAGGAGGCTCCAAACATCTCCCCAATCCAGTCCAGGATTCTAAACACATAGGCTTCCTTGGCTGAGCCACGGGGGTAAACCGTGGCAATACAAAACCCTTACCACAGATTCCATATTTCCTGTGATCTTCACATTTTCTGCAATATTAAAAAAACACTCAAGCCCTGGAACCACAGAGGAAGGCAGCTGGGACATCCTGCAGAGACAAGTGGGCCAGCTTATCAACTTACTGAATGCCTCTGGGATTGTGTTTAGTTATCTGAGAGAATATACCTCCTGGCTGGAGCAGAAGTGGGTAAAAAACACCCCCTCCAAGCTTATTATTTCAAACCTCCTGCTGCAGGTTTACCAAAGAAGGTCCCTTATCTGCTCAGCTGTGATGCTGGGGGCAGCATTTCTTTCAAAGGTGCAATGCAAGGCCATTCCTTTAACACGGAGTGTATTAGCTTTTGCATAAAATGCATAGGTTCCTGTGGGTGTTGGTTTTTCTCTAGAAATCTGATTATGATGGGCTTAGGAGAGAAAATTCAAAGCTAATCAGGATGACCTAAAGGGCTCCAACTGGTATGGTTATAGTTGAAGAAGATAGTGAGCCGGAAGGAAAACCAACCTGAGTAGGGTAACACAGGTTGGTCATGTTCTGGTGCTCCCCGCAGCTGCAGGTTTGTTTGCTGCCTTATCAGCCTGCCCTCAGCTCTCTGAATGCCACTTGGAATATTAATGTCATATCAGTTCAAAATAAAATAAAAAAATATTGGATGAAGTTGTTGATTTTTGAAAAAAAGGATACAAAAGCAGTACATGCGTGTGTAAGCAGAGTAGAGTAAGTCTTGCCCAACTCTGTCCACTGTTTTACCATCAGGGTAGAATGATACAGTGGGCAGGGAGGAGGGAATGGTTGCTCTTGTAGGACATACCTGGCTTGCTGGCATTAAGCCTGAGCAGGCTGGTCATGTATTAAAGTCTTATCAGTGTAACTGAAGCCTCCATGTAGTCAGGGATTTAGAGGAATCCCTCTCCAGAAGCTCACAGCCCAATCTCCAGGTAGCCCTGTTTCTCAGGTAAACACAGGGACCACCTGAATTTGAATATACCAGTTGGCAATTGTGGCGGAATTTTCAACCCAGTAAGCAGCTGTCATTGCTACCTGGTCATCTGGGATATAAAAGAGGACACCACTATGCACTTAAGGTTGATTGCCACTTCTCTGTGATCCAACTTTATTCTCAAGAATAAAGCACAGATTTCTACCTTTCACCCTGGTTGTGCTTAATTGGGCTGAACACACCAGGTCTGGACCCCTTTTGCCCAACAGCTTCTGACAGCCACAGAGGGACTTGGTTGCAGGTCTTGACTAGGGAAGATGATGAAGACCTCCTCCAGGGATGGATTCAGCCAGCAACAGACCACTTGTCCATGAGGAAATTCATGGGTGAGGGAGAGATCAATCACATATGACTCAAAGCTACAATGCCCACTCATGTGAAAGGACTGGAAGTTCTAGTAGGCAGCGAGTTGGTGAGTTGTGCTCTTGTGGCCTGGTGTACTTATGGGAAGAGTCAGTTGGACCAGGAAAATAGGAACCAGGATGATCAATGGGATTGTCACTGTTTAGGACAGTTAGTGGGACTGTGCCCAGAAGAACCCAGGGAACGCAGTATAGGTTTGAGCCAAGATACCAAAGGGTTCAGAAGGATGGGTCTGGGTCACGGTAGATGTGTAAGGAATTCAAGTCATGGGATGGGGGAGAATTGGCTATGTCACAAATAAGAAGCTGCTATTCTTCTGTTGGTTTTGCTGTCTGCACTATAAGTTGGAAATGGGAAGTCATGGCCCCTAGATGGGAGCTGTGATCAAGGTTTGATCTTGTCTTTTAAGTCATTTTGTACCAAAGAAGGGAAATGGTTGGAACATGGATATGTCTCACTATTTCTGGCTTGGTGTGAAAAATAGAATTGTGTGTCTGAGGAGTGTGGAAAACTGATGATGTGAGGAGTGACCATCCCCCTTTGAAAGGTTCCCAAGATGAGGATAATGAACCCTATGGAAGGAATCCCCCACCACTTCACCCTAGCTCCTCTAATCATTTTCCGCTTGCCTCTTCATCAGCTCCCCTTTCTAGGGAGGGGAGAACCCTTGATCAATCAACTATTAACCCAGTGAATTGAATCCCCATGGTATGTGGTCCAACCATTTCCATCCCCATCTTGCCCAATGAGTTTGCTTCTAATTGCAAAAATGCTGGTGATGCAACCATCAGATTGGAAAAGAGTGATCCTGATCCCACTTCCTCAAGTTTTGAATGGACAAGGAGTAACCCAAAGGATGCATATTCGATTCATCTCCTCTGATTCGTATAATTGGAAACACCACTTTCCAAGTGGAGCAAATATCTGAATGGGCTGGCAGAAGCTCCCTGTGCCTGACCCACAACCCTTTGGGGGGCAATTGATTAAATATGTTGAATGTTTTTATCACTTCCAAGGTAAGGATCTTTGTGAAGAAAAAGGATCTTAAACTGGCTAAATAATGGCTGTAGGGGCTGGGGCTCCTTCATGGATCACTGCCTTGTTGTGGCGAAGGGGATTGCGTCGCTCAATGAAGCTATGAACTATGCCGTGCAGGGCCACTCAAGATGGACAGGTCATAGCAGAGAGCTCTGACAAAACGTGATCCAGTGGAGAAGGAAATGGCAACCTACTCCAGTATCTTTGCCATGAAAACCCCATGGACGGTACCAAAAGGCAAAAAGATATGACGCCGGAAGATGAGCCCCTCAGGTCGGAAGGTGTCCAGTATGCTACTGGGGAATAGCAGAGGGCTGGTACTAGTAGTGTCAGAAAGAATGAAGCAACTGGGTCAAAACCGAAAGGACATTCAGTTGCAGATGTATCTGGTGGTGAAAGGAGAGTCCGATGCTGTAAACTATACAAGAAAGAGCTTAACGTCCCTGATAACCACGATGGGGTGGTCATTGACCTCGAACCGGACATCCTGGAATGTGAAGTCAAATGGGCCTTAGGAACTCTGAGCAGCAACAAAGCTAGTGGAGGTGACAGTATTCCAGCTGAGCTATTCAAAATCTTAAAAGACGATGCTGTAAAAGTGCTACACTTCAATATGCCAGCAAATTTGGAAAACTCAACAGTGGCCACAGGATTGGAAAAGGTCAGTTTACATTCCCATCCCAAAGAAGGGCAATGCCAAAGAATGTTCAAATTACCGCACCATTGTACTCATTTCACATGCTAGCAAAGTGATGCTCAAAATCCTACAAGCTAGGCTCCAGCAGTATGTGGAAAAAGAACTACCAGAAGTACAGGCAGGATTTTGAAGAGGGAGAGGAACTAGAGATCAAATTGCCAACATACGCTGGATCATGGAAAAAGCTAGGGAGTTCCAGAAAAACATCTACTTCTGCTTCACTGACTATGCTAAAGCCTTTGATTGTGTGGATCACAACCAATTGTGGCAAGTTCTTAAAGAGATGGGAGTACCAGACCATCTTCTTTGTCTCTTGAGAAACCTGTATGCGGGTCAAGAAGCAACAGTGAGAACTGGACACGGAACCACTGATTGGTTCAAAATTGAAAAAGAGTTTGGCAAGGCTGTATACTGTCACCTGCCTATTTAACTAATATGCAGAGCACATCATGAGAAAGGCAGGGCTAGATGAATCACCAGTTGGAATAAGATTGCTGGGAGAAATATCAACAACCTCAGATATGCAGATGATACCACACTATTGGCAGAAAGTGAAGAGGAACTAAAGACCCTCTTGATGCGGGTGAAGGAGGAGAGTGCAAAAGTTGGCTTGAAACTCAACATTGAGAAAACTAAGATCATGGCATGAAAACTCAGATCATCAGTCCTAGAGGAGATCAACCCTGACTGCTCTTCAGAAGGCCAGATACCTAAGATGAAACTCAAATACTATGGCCACCTAATGAGAAGGAAGAACTCCCTGGAGAAGAGCCTAATGCTGGGAACAATAGATGGCAAAAGGGGACGGCAGAGGATGAGGTGGCTAGATGAAGTCACTGCAGCAGTTGGTGTGAGCTTGCATGGACTTTGAGGGATGGTAGAGGACAGGACGGCCTGGAAGAATGTTGTCCATGGGGTTGCGATGGGTTGGACATGACTTTGCGACTAACAACAACAAAAAGGGGCTGGAGAGAGTTGGGCAAGCTGAACACATTTTTCCCTACCATTGGCCTGCCAAATTGGAACCCTAACAACCAGGCTGATTACTAGAACCTGCTCCACTATTGCAAACTGCTAATAGAGGTGATCACATGTGAGGTCTCAAGGCAGAAAAATATGGACAAACTGTATCAAGTATTTCAGAGAAACATACGTAGAAACAGAGCAAGTTAGAAGGGGCCTCCTGGGCCATTTGGTCTGACACCCGGCTCCAGCTGGGTTGAAAGCTGATCAATTCTGAGTCTGAGTTCTTGGAGAGATTGAAAAATGCTATGCACTATGCACTATTGATCTGGATCCTGAGGCTAAGTAGAATAGAAGGCTATTGGGTCGGAGGGTGGATGATACAAGAAAGAAATTGCAGAAGGTTGAAGGTGGGCCAGCTGAACTAACCTCTAAGCTGCTTGAGATTGCATACCAGGTGTATGCCAATAGAGATCAAGAGATGGAAAGGAAGATAGAGAGGAGGCACAGAGCCCAAGTGCTTTTGCTGGTACCTACCTGAGAGCTGGCGGTCAGTGGGACACTTGGTATAAGTAAGATGCAAGATGGATGAAAGAATGGAATAAGAAAGGGAAACTGGAGAAGGATCAGTGTTCCGATTTGGATTTGTTCCACAAAAGACCCTCCTGGATCTGGTTTTTACACTGTATTTCTAAGGTTTTAGTCTCTGTAAACCACCCAGAGATTGTTGGCTATTGGGTGATAATAGAAATGCAATAAATGAAATGAATGAAAATGAATCTCATCTCTGCTTCCAAATCCCCATAGTTCATCCAGTTCACGTTCCTCCCAGGATTCACTCCTTCTTCTTGGATCATCAAGCACAGGATGGTATCTGCTTTCTTATTTCTGTGGATACGCACTCTGCTGCAAATGGTTGATCTTTCCCATACTGAACCTGTAGAAACAGAGTGGGCCCAGTATGTCCCCATTTTCTCTGTTCAGCAATACAAACTCACAAAGCTGGAGCCAAAACCTTCAGAAAACCTTTATTTTCTCTAAAGAGGTTTTAGAGATTAAAAGATAAATAACAAAAACAAAAACAAAACAAAAACACAACTTCTAAATGCAGTAAACCATACTGTGATAGCCACCATCGCCTTCTATTCTCTGTATAGTTTTTTCCAATCTGAAATATAAATTAAAGAGTAACCTTAATTAGAACTGTATGATGATGCAGTATAAAATAATGTTATAACCATAACAAGGTAAACATCAACTTTTAATGGTCTCCTATACTAACAGTCAAACTATTATGAAATGCTAATCCTCTTAAAATAGGGTGGCTATGATTCTGTGATGCAGGGAAGACTATCATATGGCCATTGTATACCTTTCATTGTATACCAAATACAAAAAGATACCCTTACATTCCATCTGGTGAAAACAAAGTTTCTTCTAATGTGCCTGCATGCAAATGTTATGTTATTTATTATTTATTCTTTGTCTCTCTGAAGGGAGTGGAGGAACTGCTCTAGCATTTGCAATATTGATTTATTGCTGCATGAACCTATTTGTAGGAAACAGCCTTCTTGCATCACGTATAAGAAAGAGCCTGAGCAGCTGGAAAGTATACATATAAATGAATCATGCATACTGACAAGTAAAGCTGAGAAGGTGATTTCTATATCACAATTCTCAACAGTAGGTATTTACACACTCATTTCTCTTTTAGTCTGATGTTCCCTCCACAAAAAATCCAAACAACACACACACAACCAGGCAAAACATGCCTCACTAAAAACAAACCAACCAATGGCAAAACACCTGTTATTACCCCCACCTCTTGCATTCCCCACAAGGCTGCCTCCCACTATGAGTTCTTTAGGGTGTTTGTCAGAACCCCCTGCTCCTCTGCTCCCACCAGAGTGGCTGAGCACACGGCAAACATAGGCCTGCAGCTAGCTGCCGATGTGGGTCTCAAAAGCATATTTGGAAATAAAAGGTAGTGCTAGAGGGAAGCACGTTCCTTTGCTGTGTGCCAGCCTTACCATCTGTGTGCCTGTGTGTGTTTTGCAAAACATTTAAAGATCTAATCCCCTTTTTAAACTCCAGGGGCTCAGGAAGCCTGGCAGGCACCAAGGAAAAATCCACCCAATAAACCATTCCTCCCTTAGTAACAGGGTTACTGCTACTGCTTGGTCTGGGCCTTTCTTGCACAAGAGGCTCAAACCAAAAATAAAAACTATAAACAAAAAATGCATTTTTGGTCAGGGAAAAAATAAATTTTCAAAAATCTTAAGTGATGAAACAATTCCAAGAGAATGGATAGTAAACAAGTTTGTTTTGCTGTTATTCCTGGTATCAGAAAATGCCTCTGCTTTTCCTAAGCATTCAATAGACTAGAAATCTAAAAGGGGCAGGGTCCTCAAAGGAATAATTGTGAATGACAATACCAGGCCATGAATGTAATTCAGTACCGGTGCATAACATCATTTTCCTAAATGTAATGTTCAAGATTATCTTGATAGAGAATGAAATCAGGGAGGTATCCAGAGGAGAAAGTAATGCATTAATGTGGTGTAGTGTGGTGTGGTGTAGTGGTTAAGAGTGTGGGACTGGGACTCAGATGATGTGGGTTCGAGTCCCCGCTCAGCCATGGAACCAACTGGGTGACTTTGGGCCAGTCACAGACTCTCAGCCCAACCTACCTCACAGGGTTGTTGTTGTGGGGATAAGATGGAGGAGGAGAAGGATGTAAGCTGCCTTGAGCCCTTTGTAGGAAAAAGGCAGGATATAAATCCAAAAATAAATAAATGCATAAATTTCTATTATTTTTCCATAAACCAAACACCTATTAAGTAATTTAACTTAAAACTCTGTTAATTTACAACTAAATGAAATATTAACATTGGGCCTTTTTAATGTCTTTCATCTCTTTGTCTCACCGTATATTATATAAGCTTTCATTTCCTAATTTATTCAGGAAATAGGATTCAAAGTATCCCCAAACAGAATTTGTCCTATGACCAGAAGCCATCATAGTTTGAAGTTAACTGAAATATACTATTCATGTGAATTCAGAAATTGGTTCCCCAGAGTGTAATAGGCAAGGGGTTATAGGACTGTAGCTTAAGTATGAGAATATAGCAACACACTGGACAATGTTTTTCTCCAGCACTATTTTTTCTGCTTCATTTTGAGAAGATATGCATTTTCTGCGAAGGAAAACAGCCCACATTAGCTTATCCCCCTACATGGGTCAATTGCATGCTGTCAAATTACCCTGACCAAGCATGATTTCTTGTATGTTCCCAAACTAGTGAAGCTGTTCTTTTTATTTTTATTTTCTCACAAAAGCAAAGTGAAATGCCAATGACTGATAGGTCAAAGCAAGGTCCACAACTTTTGTGAAACAAGAGGTGCCATACTGAAATGAAAGCTTAGGTCTGACTAAATGAATGTTGGCATGATAGCACTATTTTAACAAGATCTTAAGTGAAGAAGCATGCTTGTGATTTAAGCCTACCTATAGGAGCTATATTTAAATCAGAAATGTAGTATTTCATACTCTTCTTTTTGAGAAAACTATTTTGATATTACTTTTTATTCTTTTACAAAAAGTGTTTTACCTACCTTGATAATGCAAGAAGTTCTTACTTTCCCCTCCAATATTTACAGTAAAAAGGCACATATGCTACTTTGAATCCAACAGAATTTTATTTCAACATCCAGTAGCAGCATAGAAGAGATTATCATGGCAGAAGGGTTACTGTGACTTGTGTGCCAAGTTCTAATGAAAATGGGTCCCCACTCTGTCTGTTAAAGGCCCCAAACTTACACTCTTCCTGACAGTCTATTTTACATGGGATCTAACTTAGCCTTTAGAGTTTGTGGATCCACATTGTCATTTCCCTCAGGATATATACACATCTACCTTCCTAGAACTTAAACTGCCTCCAGCCATTATACGTAGCAGGTGAAGAGACCTAACCTAAGGTCCCAATCTCTTCCCTCAGTTCTGAAGCTTGCTGGATGGGTTTAAGTCATTCTCCCAGCCTAGAAATGATGAAACTGAGGCTGCTGCATGTTGGGCGCTTAACAATTAGGTAAGGCACATAAGAACATAACAAAAGACCATGATGGATCAGACTAATTGTCCATATTGTTCAGCACTTTGTTCACGAAGTGGCAAACTTAGCTGCCCATAGGATCTTTCAAGCAGGATGGGTCCAAGACTTCTACCTGTCCTAGTTCCTCAGCAACTGGTGTACACAGCCATCCTACCTTTGAAAATAGAGGCGGCACATAGCCAGTAAGACTAGTAGCCATTGATAGCCCTCTTCTCCATTATTTTTTCCAATCCTCCTTTAAATGCCGTACAGCTCCTGTGGCAATGAATTCTATAGTTGAACTATGTGCTGAGTGAAGAGGTACAGCTTCTACCACAGAACTTCATGGGTTTTAGTATTATGGGAGAAGGAGAAAGATGTCTGATCTTCCACTTTGATGCCACCATGCACAATTTTAAGCACCTCTATCATACCTTCCTTTTTTTCCTATGCTGAATAATCCCAGTTGTTTAATTGCTCTGCACAGGAGAGTAGCTCATTTTAGGTGCCCTTCTCTGCACTTTTTCCAACTCAATGTCTTTTTTCCCCATATGTAGCAACCAGAATTCAGACACATGCAGTTGCACCAAAGACACTTTGGAGAAGACTAGAATGCTAGAAAAAATTAAAGGAAGTCGATTAGGTGGACCAGACATGAGCTAGATCAATTTCATAAAGCAAGCCACAGCCTTGAATTTCCAAGATTGAAACAGGGCGCCAAGGACAGGGCACATTGGAGAAAGTTCATCCACAGGGTCACTGTAAGTCCCTAATGACAGCACCAAACCACCAACCTCACTGGGATGACCAGCAATACAATGTAGCGATACACTGCAGCGTCTGCGACCCGTTAGAACCGCCTGAGAGCAAGTCAGGAAGGCCGGGAAAGAGACACGTACTGGAATAAGTCTCGTTGTAAAAAATGATATAAAAAAGCCAGCACAGTACTGGTTGTTTCCTGAAAAGTTAGTCTTCCACGCCGGGTATACATTTCCTTTCTCCACCCCTAACGACCCTAGAGTGTAGCCTTTAATACAGACTAAGCGGGAGGCTCCGTCCTCCAGGGAAAGCGAAAGCATTTCCTTCCAACGACCGCCCAAACAGCCATCACTCTGCCATTCCTATCAAGGGAAAAGAAAGCTCAATTTCCACGGGTTGTTAAGCCTTTCAATGGGAAGTGCAGCGCGAGTGTTTCTCGCCTCCTTCCTTGGTGGAGTGTGTAACCTTTTAGCTCCTATGTCTCCACGAGAAATCCGGGCGCAAGAAAGAGACGCCTGTTTGGTGCGCGCTCGCCTTTCCGATCCAGTCGCACGGGAGCGAGCAGAGCCTTTCTTCGCTGTACTCCCTACCTGAGATCGGCAGCACCTCAGACGCGGGAAGCACTGTATGGTAAAGCGGTCATCGCCATTGCGGTCCTTCACCTGCGCCGACCTTTCCTCTTCCCGAGTTTCCAGTAGTGATGCTCTCCAATCATGGAAAGAAAGGAGAGACACCTAATGGAGGGAGATTCTCTGATCTTGGCCTTGGGATGTGAAGTGAGTAAAAGTAAGTATTTTCATGTCCGTTTTCAAGAAGAAACCAAGAAGGCTAAGATTGTAGAAACATTATTACTGATAACTTGCACCTGTTGTATAGATGGGTACGTACAGTTTTTAAAGGAAGATTGTCAAGTTATTGTTTAGAAATGCTGTAAGATTGCACTGGGCGCTAATATGAGCTTGCTCAAGTGGAAAGTTGTGGGAATTTTGTCAGATAGACTCTTGCTGGGGTGCATTGGGTAACCTGTACAGAAGGGGTTTTGCTGGTCATTTCCTTCTATGCACAAAGGATGGAGAATATGCTTGTAAAACAGCACATTATTAGGAAGAGTTATCATATCCTTGCACATGTGTCTTTGGTATAAATGGGCCAATAGGTGTGGATTTGGTACACCTGGTAGGTGTGGGTTGGGTAATCTTCCAGGGGTTCATGGAGGGCACCTCATTCACAACTTAAATTGTTCTTAGAGAACCCTACCCAGTTCACCACTGGAAGATGTAGGTAATTGAGGGTTCTGTTACTGCTTATCTAAGAACATAAATAATGCACATATCATATGTATGGTATTGTGAGCAAAGCATTTGGAAGTAAAACCTGCATTTACCTGAGAGTGAGCACCATTGGATTCAATGAGTTTTACTTTTTAGGCTGCCATTTATGGGACTCCAGTGTGAAATTGTTTAATTATTCAAAAATAAAACTTTAGTTGTCATTTTGCTCTCCATCACTGAGAAATGCACAGAAAAGCTTTTGTTCTTACTCACTGCTTGAAGGCACCCTTTGCCTGCTTGTGAACCTCCATTACAGACAGAAGTCTATTGTTGCCAACTGCAGCACCCCAAAAATAGTTGGCTAAAGGGAGGCCACATAGGAAAAAACCATACCTATATTGAATTTCCTGTCTAAGAAGAGAGGGTGGATAAGAACAAAATGAACTTTGTGTAACTCACAGCTAACAAGCTAGCCTGACTTCGAATATAGTAATCAAAGGGACAGTGGGAACTGGTTATAGCCACCATGAAAGCTGTAGATGTGCAGAGAGTAAGAACAGGGTAAGCCTGTGTGAATCTTTAGCAGGTAAGAAATAGACATGGGGAATGTCTGGTCCTTGACAGAAGACTCCTTGAAGCTAACAGCAGTGGGGGTATGGCTACATTTATGTATTGATGCATTAGAGGTGTATTAGGTGACCTAACTGCTTTCCTAGGGTATAAAACACATGTACTGGGGTGCAACTTTCGAGACACTGGTTTGGGCTGTGTCTTCCCTTTTGTCTCCCTTTATTCTATAGTGCACTAGAATAAAGCTGCTTTGACTCTGAGTCTTGTCTCAGGCTCCTTTTGACTCGGGGTCTGGGGTCCACCTGGGCTCACCCTAAGCTGTTGACCAGCTGTGTTTGGTTAACACTATCTTTAGGATTTTCCAGAACTGCATCACTCATCACAGCAGTCCTGCAGACAAGTTTATAATTCTTTCCTCCTACGTATGTTTAAAAGATGTGTGCACATCTGTACATGTTGTTGTTAGTTAGTTGTGAAGTCGTGTCCGAACCAACGTGACCCCATGGACAACATTCCTCCAGGCCTTCCTGTCCTCCACCATCCCCGAGTCCACTTAAGCTCACACCGACTGCTTCAGTGACTCCATCTAGCCACCCCATTCTCTGCCGTCCCCTTCTTCTTTTGCCATCAATTGTTCCCAGCATTAGGCTCTTCTCCAAGGAGTCCTTCCTTCTCATTAGGTGGCCAAAGTATTTGAGTTTCATCTTCAACATCTGGCCTTCTAAACAGCAGTCAGGGTTGATCTCCTCTAGGAATGATTGATTTGATATCCTTGCAGTCCAAGGGACTCACAGGAGTCTTCTCCAGCACCACAAATCAAAGGCCTCAATTCTTTGGCGCTCAGCCTTCCTTATGGTCCAGCTTTCACAGCCATACATTGCAACTGGGAAAACCATAGCCTTGACTATACACACTTTTGTTGGCAGGGTGATGTTTCTGCTTTTTAGTATGCTGTCTATATTTGCCACAGCTTTCCTGCCCAGGAGCAAGCATCTTTTAATTTCTTGGCTGCAGTCACCATCTGTGGTGATCTTGGAGCCCAGGAAAATAAAATCTGTCACTACCTCCATTTCTTCCCCCTCTATTTGCCAGGAAGTGAGAGGACCAGATGCCATGATCATAGTTTTCTTAATGTTGAGTTTCAAGCCAACTTTTACACTCTCCTCTTTCACCTGCATCAAGAGGCTCATTAGTTCCTCTTCACTTTCTGCCATTAGAGTGGTATCATCTGTTGTTGATATTTCTCCCAACAATCTTAATTCCAACATCTGATTCATCTAGCCCCACCTTTCTCATGATGTGCTCTGCATAAAAGTTAAATAGGCAGGGCGACAGTATACAGCCTTGTCAAACTCCTTTCTCAATTTTGAACCAATCAGTGGTTCCGTGTCCAGTTCTCACTGTTGCTTCTTGACCCACATACATGTTTCTCAAGAGACAAATAAGATGGTCAGGTACTCCCATCTCTTTAAGAACTTGTCACAATTTGTTGTGACCCACACAATCAAAGGCTTTAGCATAGTCGATGAAGCAGAAGTAGATGTTTTTCTGGAACTTCCTAGCTTTCTCCATGATCCAGCGTATGTTGGCAATTTGATCTCTAGTTCCTCTGCCTCTTCGAAACCCTGCATGTGGCAAGTACTATATGTTCTCCCTCTCCATTTTTTCCTCCAGTAAACTCTCTGAGAAGATAGGTTAAAAAGTTTTTTCGTTTTGTGCAGTATAGCAGTTAAAGTGTCAGAGTAGGATCGAAGACATCTGGGGTTCTAGTCTCCAATTGACCACAAAGCTTACTGGTTGACGTTGAGCCACTCAGCCTATGTTCCAGGGTTGTGAGGGTATGCTTGAGAGAAGAATTATGTAAGGCACCTCGTGTAGTTCCTTGAAGGAAAAAAAGCCAGGATATAAATGTAATTAAAAATATTTGGTCAGGGTGTTGTAGGATACAATCCAGCACAGGCTTACCTGAGAGTAAGTCTCACTGAATTCCGTGGCGTTTGCCTCTGTGGGGCTAGACCGTTAGCTGTGGAATCCTGGGCATATTCCCATTAAGAAAGCCAGAAATGCTGTGATACTGCAAACACATAAAATACCTCTTAAAAATAAGCATTAACTGAAGCAGGGCCGTTTCCTTTCTTTCCTCTCCTTCCCACTCGGAGTCATAAATAAAGTGGAGTTCAAGTAGAAAACACCCCGCACACTCCCTCCCAGCAAATAGCACTGAGTGCAGCACCGACTAACACGATCCTAGGGGGCGTTTGAGGGATGAATGTCCTTCCCGGGTTGCAGAATGGAGCCCGGTGCCTCATGGGAAATGGAGTCCGTTTCATGAGGCTTGCAATGGCAGCGGCCCGGAAAAGCGCTTCATTTCCCATCAACCTTCGTCGGTCCTGCCCTTTCAATTATTCTAATTTGACGGACATGTTCGGATGTTCCGCAGCGTGCGCGGTGCGGTCGAGCACGCGTCGTGCGCACGTTGCGAGTCGCCTCGCAGGGCCTCTGCGTGTAACTGCAGCCGAAGCACGACCGAGCGTGGCCGGAGCGTTGCGAAGGGGCGCGGGGGCGTGCAAGCGACCTCCTATTAACCTTTGGGTTGGCCCGGAAAGGGGGGGGTGCTGCGCGTTACACACTACATTTCCCATGCTGCTTAGCAATAGGCTAAACAGACCCTTCCTACGGCGACCATTTCCGTTACCCCTTTCTTCCTAGCTTTACCTTCCCTCCCGCTCTAATATACGGAATCGACGCGGGTGTTATGCAGAAAGCGGTGGTGAAGGTCTGGACTTTACCGCTTCAGGCTGCAGGTGAGGTGGCATGGGAGGCAGTTGAGATCTATTTAGCAAATCACCCACATGCATTGAATCAGACAGGGCACTTTTCTTCCGCCATGCGGAAGCGCATTTTCCTGTCAATACAGATAGCTTCCCTCGGGCTTCTGTAGGGCGGGCCATGATTGGCAGCTAGACCTGCTTGAGAGAGAGCAAGGATGGGCTGTGGTCCCTTTTCCTGGAGGACCATCCACACGTTATTATTCTGTAGTGAAAGTTGCTCTTTACAGGGCAGAAATTCCTAGAAACTGTGGCACTGGTGGTGTGGAGAGTGGTTGTAACCTGAGCGCTTGTTATGCCCTGAGCAATTTGTCCGGGAGCCCAGCATCTCACACAGCACAGACATCATGTGGAAAAAGACTGCAAGGGAGGGCACTTCACTTAGACATTGCTGTTACATACCATAAAATCTTCTCTAATTTTTGGTGATTCTATAAATGAATATAATCCAAAAAGTTTGCAGTTTACGAGAGCTCTACTCAGCTCTTGCAAACTCAGGGCAGAAGCTTCCATTTTGGAATCTTGTAGGTGCTTGTCGGCTTCTTCCTCTTCAAAAGCCTTTGAGTTTCTCTAGCATGATTATCTCGCGATATGCCTGAGTACAATAGCTTCAGTTTTTTTCATAGGGAATGACAAACAGGTAACATCTAGTTTTTCCCATTGTAAGAGAGTTCTTCTGCATCAAGAACATTAATTTGCTTCCAGAATGTAATCAGAGAGAGTGCCTTAAGTTCTCCCTCTTCCTGATATGCCCATGTCCTGCAGCTTACTGTTCACCTCTGACTTCATCTACTTATGGAGCAAAACCACATGGAAAAGGTAGAATAGACTGGACTAGTTCCTGTAAATAAAATTTTCTGTAAATAAAAAGCTTCCATGGAAGACAACATCCTAGAAGGAGCTCTTCCCATGTGGTTTGCTAATTCTCTATTAAGAATGGTTTATTATTTAGAACATTCAAAAAGTGGTCTCTCCTCCCTGTAGCCTAGAATGGTTCACTATATTCTATGAACTCAGGACGTGCAGTTGTTGCGCAGGACTTTCCTGAGTCTGTTTTCTTATTCTTTGAAAAACTTGTTAGCCACTTCACTGGATATTCTAGGTTGTCTTCCTACCCATTTAGCATAGTTACAGTGATGGTACTTGCTACTTTTCCAGAAACAGCAAATTATATAATTTGACACATTTGGAGAAGGTGTCCATAGTAAGCTGGCAATTGTTTGAAGACATGTTGACGAAGTTAACAAAGTTCTTCCAGTGATTCACTGGAAGAAATGGGTACAGGAAGTTAGTCTCCATCATTGGTAATTGGTGATGGCCTTGCAATTAGGAGGTAGTGCAAATTTGCTCTCATCCTAGTAGGAAGGGCCATACGCTAAGGCTATAACAAGTTATATGGTATGAGAGCTGGTGTGGTATAGTAAGAGTATGGGACTGGAGGCTAGAAGATCTGAGTTCTAGCCCCCAGTCATTCATGCAGCTATCTTGGTGGCTTTGGGTCAGGTTGCAAACTTTCAGTCCAACCTACCTCACAGAGTGGTGGTTGTGAGGGTAAGATTGAGAAGAGAAGGATAATTATGTAAGCCATCTTGCATTCCTTGAAAGGAAAAGGGCAGGAGACAATAAATAAAAATAAAAATCTGGGAAGTATTGTAGCGCTACGGTGCAATAACAACAATAACAACACCTATAGGAGAGAGAACTTTTTGAGAAGTCTTTCTACTAATGGCCTCATTCTTCTAGGCTGCCAGCCTCTCCAGTATCTACCTAATGGAGAATGTGGCCAGTGGCCTCCCTGCTGGGGTAGTGGCTGCTGTAATGAAACCCAGTGAGGGATTGCCTGAAGGGAGCCTAACTGTACAGGGCTATGACTTTGATCGTGGACTGGACTATCATGCATTGCTGCAGTCTTATCTCACCACGGGTTTCCAGGCGACCAGCTTTGGGCAAGCTGTGAATGAGATCAATCGCATGGTGAGTAGAATGGCTAACATATTGTTGTGGGTAGTAGAGGGGTAGAAAGGAGAGAACTCAAGTTCTTTCTCCAGGTGTAACACTGGCTTTAAAATTGAAGCCATGAAGAATTCTGTAAGTGTTCTTGTATATACTATCTTTGTTCACACTTTCACATTTACACATACAGCAGTTTTAACACCATTCATTTATCTCACACATTCAGTGAAAGAGAGTATGCACAGGTGCATGGTCTTAACAGTTGCTCTGCACTGCAGAAGCATTACCTTCTCCCTTTTTTGCATCATCTCTTAGCAACAACAGCACACAGCCTCATCTGCCCCTAAACCTTGTATATCGATCAATTTTTATAGTGCTGAATTGGCCTGATGTTCTGTTGAGTCAATAAGCTGAATTGGCTGTTTCAATAAACTGAATCTAGACCATTTACATTCAATATCTATAGCGGTATTTCAAGCTAGGGCTTACATTTATCTCTCTCTTGAGGGGGAGTGGGAGGGTCAAGTTAATCTGATTTCAGAAAAATTGGCAAAACCTCATTTTCTCCAAATGGATACCTATCACTCTATTTGTATTATTCATTTTTCTTTCATAATTCACTTGTGAACACTTGTGAACAGTAATTACTTGTATTTATCCATTAGGGCAATGAAGTAGTTCGTTTTGTCTTGATTGTTGCCTTTTAAGCTTGATTCCAATAGTTGTGCTCCTTACTTCAGATAGAAGCAAAGCTGACACCGTTGACTGAGAGCGATGGAAATCACGCTGACCTGAATCCCTGTTCTCGCCATCTAACAGGCTGTACTATCTTCCTGGGCTACACCTCCAACCTTATCAGCTCAGGTGTTCGAGAGACCATCCGCTACCTGGTGCAACACAACATGGTATTGTCCAGCTCTGGGAGATGTTTCCTCCTTTGGCATCTAAGGAAAAAGATTCCTGGAGTGTTATGTTGAAAGAAAGATGGCTGTGTGTTATGGGAAAGAAGCTTCCAGGTGCTTTATAGCACTGTCATCTTTATTTCCCTCACATGTTTGTTGTGCTGAGTGTTGTGTTTGGGCATTCCAGTGAGCATTTCAGGGTTGGAGGAAATCTGAAGGGAAACACCCTCTTTCTAATTATGGAAAAGAGATTTGGCCTACAGATGTCCCAAGATTGAAGGTGGGAGGCTGCTGGGTTAAAGCTCTGTGGAACCCCAGTACAGAGGACATTTGTGGCTGTGAGCCTTGCTGAGCGATATAGCCTATATTCTTTGGATTCTGTAGGTGGATGTTTTGGTGACTACAGCAGGTGGTGTGGAAGAAGATCTGATCAAATGCTTGGCACCCACCTATATTGGAGATTTCAGCTTGCGTGGGAAAGAGCTACGGCAGAATGGGATTAACAGGTATCTGTCTGGTGGAATGGTGGTCTGACTATTGTCAGGAACTGTGTGTGTTTGTGATCAAAGAGATGGATTACTCTTCGATTCCTTCCCATTGACATCCTTCTCTCTCATACTGTGCTGTGAGGAAGGAATTAACTGCATTGAAAAAAAGAGGCACGGTAGGGGCAAGGACCCTAACCTGGCTTTGCTTCCCAGCCATACTGTTGCCCCTCCAGGATTGGAAATCTGTTGGTGCCTAATGACAATTACTGCAAGTTTGAGGACTGGCTGATGCCAATCTTGGACCAGATGGTGACAGAACAGGACACAGAGGTGAGAGCGACAATATTTGGTGTAAAGCACCTTAGTGTGAAAAGCATTTGTTGTGTTGTTTTGGTTCAGTCTGTTTCCTCTATGTTGATTGTGAATGGCATTTGATAATTGTTGGGTTCTCTTATCATTTTTGGGAACAGGGAAAGGTATAGTTTTGATAATGGTGGCAGGTAAGGCACCATTGTGCTTGGTCTTATAAGATGTCATCTTAGCTCTAAGCGTATGATCCCAAGGCCATTTCTTCACTCACATAATATTTCCTGCCAGTGACCTTCCTGGGATTTCTTGCTCTTCATTATATATAATTATTTCTGGTTTTGAAGTTTTTCATGTTAAGAGCGTATAGCTCTGCCCTAATACTTAGCTCCCCCATTTGTCTGAGAAGAGGGTGGCAGAGTCTTAACCATGCTGCCTTTCAGGGTGTGAAGTGGACTCCATCAAAACTCATTGCTCGCCTGGGCAAGGAAATCAACAATCCTGAATCAGTCTATTTCTGGGCACAGAAGGTATGATGAAAAAGGTGTTCTCATTTCTTTCCACATCTCACCTTTTTGTCAAATCAAGTTCTCAGAATCCTTGATAAAATGCTTTTTCCCCCCTTTGTCACTTTATAATGGATGCCTTTCTTCCAATCTTTGGTCATATGAGGAGCTGTCTTATATGTGTGATTTTGCAACCCAATAACTCACTCCCTCGCCCTCTCTCTGCTGGTTGTGGTGTGCCATTCATTTTTCAGCTACTAGCTTTGGTCTGCACCTCGCCATTTCCACCCCTTTCACGCACACAGATGCACTCCTTTAAGAGATGGCACCTCCTTATGCATTCCATGCTTCTCTGAAATCTGTCACATTAAGCATGTATCTCATTCCTTTCATACCCTCTTGTATCTGTCTAGCAAATTTTCAGCCTCTGCTCATCATGCTGCTTATGTTCCTTGTCAGAACAGCATCCCTGTGTTGAGTCCAGCACTGACAGATGGCTCTCTGGGAGACATGATTTTCTTCCACTCCTATAAGAAGCCAGGCCTTGTTCTGGACATTGTCGAAGGTGAGTCAAGGTTTCTCTAATGCTAGTTAACCCCTTTGGCAGTTCAAGGTATTGTCTTTTCTCTGCCGTCTACTTTCACGAGACAGGCAGGTAGTAGAAACTGTATACTAAGAGCCAGTAATGATAGATTTACAATGCAAAAGTCTGACTTGGTTTGCAATGTTATCATCCTATACTTGAGTTTTGTTCCTCTTGTAGATCTGAGACTCATCAACACCCAGGCTATTTTTGCCCAGAAGACAGGGATGATCATCTTGGGTGGAGGCCTTGTAAAGCACCACATTGCCAATGCCAATCTGATGGTGAGAGCATATAAGCGTCCAGTAGGGATTGACACAGAAGATAGAAAGGAAGGATTTGCCTGAGGAGGGAGGTGCTCGGTGAGCTACAAGAGTATAGAAGCAAAGTGCACACGTAGCACTGAGATGGCACTGCTTGCCATGTCTTAATCTAGGGACACTAAATCTAGAGACACTGCTTAGGATACTAAAGAGCCTGAGCAGGCAAGCCCTGGCAGGATGGATAGGGTAAGGGGATCGTTACCTGTGAATTATTCTCCTCCAGAATGAGGAGGCATCCTACCTGAGCCCTGGCAGTTCCACTTCTGGAGCCTGTTGTATTGTGCACATGCCTTACATACAGCCCTCCCATCCCCAGTTAAAAGTATCTTGGATATCAGTGCTTAGAAAGATGTCTTCATTAAATCATAGAATAGTAGAGTTGGAAGGAACCAAGAAGGCCATTGGACTCAACCCTCTGCTGTTGGCAAGCCACCAGCTTACACCATCCCACTCAGATGACTGTCTGTTTTCTTCTTGAATGTCTCTAGTGTGGGAGAGCCCATGACCTCTCTAGGCAGCTGGTTCTACTGTCCTGTTGTTCTGACAATTAGGAAACTTTTCCTGATATCTAGTCTCAATCTGGTTTGTCACAACTTGAGATGGTTATTCTGTGTCCTACACTCTGGTGTAGGAGAACTTCCAAGAACTTCTTCTGAAGTATTCAACACTGTTTAACATGGGGCACTCATTTCAGCAAGGCAGTGCAGTTGTTCCTACGAGAATGCTTTTCAGAATGCATATGTTGAGGTGATTGTCTGCCACACTGGGTCTGCTGTTCTGAACAGACCCTTAGTTTTCACTGAGCCAGATGTTCTACATGCCTGATCCATTAACTCTTCCAACTCCCCAGAGAAATGGTGCTGACTTTTCCGTATACATCAACACAGCACAGGAATTTGATGGGTCAGATTCTGGAGCTCGGCCTGATGAAGCAGTGTCCTGGGGAAAGATCCGCATGGATGCCAAGCCTGTCAAGGTGCATGCAGGGCAGGAGACCACTGTCTGGTAATGGTACCAGTAGATTGGATGGGCTTCCACAAGAACCATCATGGGAATTGAGTATCCTCTGCTCTTTGCAGATAAGAATTTTCACTTGAATAAGAACTTACTGGTGGAGGACACACTGAAGTCTTTCCTCATCCTGTTTTTCTCCTGACAGGTTTATGCTGATGCTTCTCTGGTTTTCCCTCTACTGGTTGCAGAGACCTTTGCACAGAAACCAAATGCCTTTGCTCCAGAGAAGCTCAATGACTAAGCTGGGGATTGCTGCTTGGGACATCTTGGCTGTCAGGAGCTGCCTGTACATCTTCATGACACTGGTGTTGCTGGCGGCTGCACTGCAACCATTAGGAATACCTGTTCAGGAGCAGGCAAGGTGTTTTCACTATGAGACAAAGCTGCTTATACCCTATACTGGCTAGAGACTGTGCCTGAGTCATGTGCTTGGAAGGCAGCTGTCTGTTCCTCCATTGTCCTTGCAGTAGCAACCTAGGCTTTCAAGGAGCTTGCTGAGTGGATTGATGTCACTGTTTCTCCACTCGTTCTTCCTGCACAAAAACATGGGATGGAGATTCTCATTTGTGTTCTTGGCGCTGCAGTGTACTGTCTCTGCAACTGTGGAATGCTCTCAAGATTCTGGAGGTTATTTTCCCCCCTGCCTTTTCGTAACTAGTCCAGATTACATCTTTCTGTTCATGGTCTGTTCCCAAGATTCCTCCGTTTAATTAAGTCCCTTTTTATTTGGTGTGTTTCCTGAGGAATTGGCCTCAGGAAAACACAGCCTCCAAATAAACTGTTGTGCCCTTTAAAGGTATTTGTCTGTTATTACTGCTGCTGTGACTGCGACTATAATTATTTTGGTAGAGTAGGCATGCTGTGTCCAGAACCAACCATTGAATGCCGGCTTTTCTCTGGGTCTTTCTAGGCATATTATTTATTTATTATTTATTCAAGTTGTGAAACTTACCATTAATAACCTCCTAAACTATTCACATGTAAATATTAAAAATCATGTTTAAAATACTGTATTTGATCAAATGAAATTACTATTTATTTATTTATGTATTTAGAAAATTTCTATGCCGCCCCATTCGCCGAAGCCTCGGGGCGGCTCACAAAACATTAAAATATAATACATTAAAAATATAAAACAAATTAACAATATAAAATAAGTCGCCCTGACCAAAGAATAAAATAAGGAAATAATATTAGCAATTAAAATGACGTTTGGATAAAAAGGTCTTCGCCTGGCGCCGAAAAACAAATAACGACGGCACCAGGCGGACCTCTCTGGGGAGCACATTCCATAGATTGGGCGCCACCGCAGAGAAAACCCTCCTCCGAGTACCCTCCTAATTTCCTTCACGGAGGGTTCCTGGAGAAGGGCCTCTCCCGCAGATCTCAGGGGGCGGGCGGGCGGGCGGGCGTATATGGATGTCAGCGCTCCTTCAGGTAGCCAGGATCCAAGCCGTTTAGGGCTTTATAGGTCATCACCAACAGCTTGAATTGTGCCCGGACTTCAATGGGAAGCCAGTGAAGCTGACGGAGGACTGGAGTCATGTGAATATAATGCCCAGTCCCCATCAGCAGCCTGGCAGCTCTATTTTGAACCAATTGAAGTATCCGGACTGTCTTCAAGGGTAGCCCCACGTAGAGCGCGTTACAGAAGTCAAGACGGGAAGTCACCAACGCGTGTGTCACTGTTGCCAGGCAGTCGTACTCCAGGTAGGGGCGCAGCTGATGGATCAGCCAAAGCTGAAGGAAAGCACTCCTCACCACTGCTGTCACCTGAGCTTCCAATGAAAGCTCTGGGTCGAGGAGCACTCCCAAGTTGCGGACCTTGTCCCTAAGAGGGAGTGCAACCCGATTCAGGACTAGGTTCAATTCACCCTCTCCGAAGCCCGATCCGCCAACCAACAGGATCTCTGTCTTGTCTGATTGAGCTTCAGTTTATTGGCCCTCATCCAGCCCATTACCTCGGCCAGGCACCGGTTCAGCACAGCCACTGCCTCACCTGGATTGGTGGAAAACTAGAGGTAGAGCTGTGTATCATCAGTGTACTGATGATTCCACAGCCCACACCTCCTGATGACCTCTCCCAGCGGTTTCATGTAGATGTTAAACAGCAAAGGGGACAAAATGGACCCCTGCGGTACTCCATAGCATAGCTGCCATGGTGCAGAGCCATAATCCCCCAGCACCACCTTCTGGAATCGGTCATTGAGATAGGAGTGGAACCACTGCAAAGCAGTGCCTCCGACCCCCAATCCTGCTAGCCTATCCAGAAGGATACCATGGTCGATGGTATCGAAAGCCGCTGAGGGGTCCAGGAGAACCAACAGGGACGCACTCCCCCTGTCCTTCTCCCTGCACAGGTCATCGTACAGGGCGACCAAGGCAGATTCAGTACCATACCCGGGTCTGAAGCTGGACTGAAATGGGTCCAGATAATCAGTTTCATCCAAGAGAGCTTGGAGTTGTCCCGCCACCACTCACTCCAACACCTTGCCCAGAAACGGGATGTTGGCCACTGGTCTATAATTAGTGGCCATCTCTGGATCCAGTGACGCTTTCTTCAGGACCGGTTGGACTACCACCTCCTTTAAAGGGGCAGGTACCCGACCCTCCCTCAGAGAGGCGTTAACCACTTCCAAGATCCAGATCCCAATCCCGTGCTTGGAATTATTTATTAACCAAGATGAGCAAGGGTCCAATAGGCAAGTGGTGGGACATACTCATCCAAGCACCTTGTCCACATCATCGGGCCGCAATAATTGAAATTCATCCATTAATTTTGGACCAGACGGCAGCATTGGTGCCTCCCCAGAAACTTCTGAGTCACTAGTAGAGTCTAGCTCGTGATGAATCTGAGCGATTTTCTCCCTGAAATGCTTGGCAAAATTGTCACAGCGGGCCTTCGAGGGTGGAACCAGATCTTTCTTAGGACCTGGATGAACCAGGCCTTGCACCACTCGAAAAAGCTCCGCCGGACGGCATTTTGAGGAGGCAATGGAAACGGAAAAGAAATTCTTTTTCACCCTCACCGCCACAGCATAGGCCCAATAATGGGCTCTTAAGTGTGTTTGGTCAGATTCATCCCGTGATCTCCTCCACCTACGCTCTAGCCATCTCCCAGCCTGCTTCATCGCCCACAATTCAGGTGTATACCAAGGGGAAGAGCGGACTCTGCCCGGCGGGAGAGAACGCTTAGGAGCGATCGTGTCAACGCCCTGGTCATCTCCCCGTTCCACAGTTCGACCAGAGCCTCGACAGGAGTAGCAGTCTTGTCAGCCGGAAACTCCCCCAGGGCCTTCAGGAATCCATCCGGATCCATCCGGCTCTGGGGGCAGACCCACACAATCAGGTCCGCACCCTTACAGAGGGAGAGGCCACTCTCGAGCACAAACCTCACCAGGAAGTGATCTGACCATGACAGGTCAGTATAACAATACAAGAAACAGAAAGGCAGAGCAGCATATCTTAATTGCAGTTAGTTACAACCTGAAGAAAGTCCCGTTAAACAGGTTTTCAGGAGGTGTATAGAGCATGCCACATTGTCTGCCTCCCAAACAACTGGAAAGGTTCTTCCAGAGGGTGGGGACCACCACCAGTTCAGTCCACAGTGGAGGCACAGCATTGCCACCTGGTATCATGTGGGCCTTCGGTGACACAGTGCCATTCACCCAAACTCTTCCTAAATTCTGTGCAGCCCCATCCAATACAGGCAAACAGCCCATCCCAGATCTGGGAACCGCCCATCACTAAGGTCTGTGTCTTAGCAGGGTCCACTTTCTGTTTATTAGCCGTTATCTAAGCTGCAACTGCTTCCTTGCACTTACGCAGAACGTGCGTGGTTTCTCAGTTCAGATGTCACAAGGAAAGAAGTGCAAGCCATCAGATACAATGACAACCAGTCCAAATCTGATGACTGTACCCCAAAGCTTCATATTTTAAATGACATTGGGAACAAAGTATCATCTGGCACCCCACAACTCAGCTGCCATGGGACTGAGATACAGTCACCCACTGTTGTTCTCTGCAAGTAAGAGGTGAACCACTGTCAAACTCTGCCTCCAACTCTGAACTCACAGAGACAGTCCAGGAAAATACTATGAACAGCATTATCTAAAGCTGCTGAGAGAATAAGAAAAAAACAGTCCCCAGTCCCTAAAGAAGGTAATTGATCATGGCAACCAAGGCTGCTTCCAACAAAAACCTTAGCCTGTACCTGGACTGGAGTGGATCCAAATAATCAGTTTCATTCATGAAAGACAGGTGGTGTACCAGCTTCAAGGACTTTACTCAAGAATCAGGTGTTCATGATGTAATAATTTGCCTGCCCTCGCACCTCCCCATCCAGAAATCTGTGCAATCAGAAATGGTCACACCACTGCTTCCTTTATGGTAGTAGGGACTACACTTCACAAAAAGATGTTTTAACCACTCTGATCCATCCAGTCAGTGGCTACTTCAAACGCAAAGATCAAGAGCACATCTGGTGGATCATACAGGTACTAGTGTCTTGTGCATTTTTCCCAGCTCCAAAAGCTTATTCCAAAAAACAGTACAAGGTAATATGCTGGATACTTTGACAAATGCTGCACCAATCACAGCATTCACATCAGCATGGAGGAGGTGGGCAATTTTATCCTCAAGTGTCTTGTAAACACACCACAGCAATTCTCTGAGGATTCCAGCATATAGTGGTACCTTGGCTCATGAACATAATCTGTTCCAGGGCTCTGGTCGTGACCCAAATTGGTCGTGAGCCAAGTCAAATTTCCCCATAAGGTTCAATGTAAATAAGGTTAATCCATTCTGTAACTTTTTTTTAATCAAACAAATTTGAAGCAAAGTGACAAAACAAAGATTGCGGCCATCTCCCACTCCTGCACAACCACAACTGCGCCCATAAACAGGCATGATCGCAGGTGCACGGGGGGGGGGGAGGGGGCAGCCGGGTGTGATTGTCACCCTAAGCCGAGTTCTTGACCAGAGGCAAAACTTTTCAGAAATTTCTGTTCATGACCCTATTTGGTTGTGAACTGAGGCGTTCGTGAGCCAAGGTACCACTGTAGTTGTTAAAATATGTGTGCTGCTCACGCTCCGGGCAGAATACCCAAGCACCTAAGCTTTTGAGTAGTTCCACTTATATGACAATTTCTATATTATCTACTATTTGTGCATAATTGTATAATTATAGCTATCATCCAGTCTAGAGCTAGTGTGGCACACAGAGTGCTGGCCTGGAACGAGCTCCCTCTTGACCACAAAGCTCACTTAGCTCACTTTGGGTTAGTCACCGACTCTTAGCTGACCCTACTTCACAGGGTTGTTGTGAGAATAAAATGGAATAAGCTCTCTTTGGTTCTTTGCAGGAAAAAGATGGGGTATGTTTTTAAAATCCATTTAATGTCTCTATTTCATTTACTGTTGGTGACAATGTAGTTTGAATTTCCATAAAGCAGGAAAAAATGACTAAACAAGCAATTGTATGCATTTTTTGACAAAGTAAGTCCTACAAATCCCGGTGTCCCTCGGCTGGCCATATTGATGAAAAGCTGGGAGTTGTAGGATTTATTTCTGTCTAAGCACGCATAGGTTTGCATTGTAAGGGGCTAAAGCACTTCCATCACCAGGAGAAGCTTAAAGTAGTTGGGGCTTGTTAGTTTAAAAAGTCAGAGCAATGCTAAGACAATGACTCTAACCATGAATCTTGCCAGTTTCGTGGTGTGTGTTTTGGGAGCCATTTCAAATTGCCCAAGTGGCACCTTGGAGGGGTTGTCAGTGGCTGGATTGACAATGAGGATGATATAAAATTTTGTGCGTACACTGCCGTACCCTGCTGCTACAACTCCCTCTCTCTCCCTTCCTCCCCGTGTGTGTGTGAATGCAGTTGCAACCCTGTGAGTGTGGAAATCAAGGACTCCCAGTTGAGCAGTAGGTGGGGGATACCTGGTGTCATTGTGCACTTGATATCAACCTTGGACATTGAAATAAGAGGGTCCAAATAGGCTTTTTCTTCTCTTTGCTTTCTCTTGACAGATGATTTATCACCTCGGTGGGTAGTTGTAATGTGTGGACTTGCTCATTGCTTCCCAGTCTGTTGCATAGCTGATCAGGGCATGGTAAACAGTAGGAGGCACTGGTTCCCTTCGATTAGCCATTTATGAGAGATCTGGCATGATACTTGGTCTATCACTATTGCATACAAGGTTTGATTTTCTACACTAGGTTGTGATAGTTGATCTTTTAAAAAAAATTCTCCTACTTCTGACTTCTTCTGAGATAACTTGTCTTTAAACCCATCCATCAATGCCTATTTTACTTACTATCTACTTACTAGGTACCCTGAACGCACTAAACTAGCAAGCTTTGGGGTCTTTACCTACTGTGAGGAAGATTTACATTATGCTTCGTTTTTTATCTTAAAGCTCGGATGCTTAGAACAGTGAGCAATCACTAGTCCACTCTTGGCTAGAAGTTTTCTCTGTATATATGAAGTCTGAATAGTGATGGGCGGAATGTCAGCATTCTAAATTCTCCATGAAACAACCTCCAAGGGAGTAAACAATGTGATCCCCATCATTTATTTACGTACTTGTCTTTCAATATGCTAGAATACATTGGATTTCTCTGGATATTTAGGGAAATTAGCTATTAAAATGGGAACTAATGAGGCATTGCAAATGAAAACTTCTGCCTGTCTCCCTGTTCCTTAGCCCCCCTTCCTAACCTCACGTGTGATAGTAATTTGCACACGTGTGCCCCCCACTTGCCTCCCACGCCCAGCTCTCTAACATGGGCGCCTTGTGGCACGGAGCCCTCCCATTGTAACTACTCACACTGTGCATATAGAGAGCTAAAGTTGCTTGGCTTGAAGGTTTTCCTTTTTGTTTTTTCAAGCAAAGGTCAAAAATGTAGTCAAAAATGGTATTGCAACATTTAACATTCATTGAATTGCCATTGCAAATTTTCAGCTTCATCTCTTTAGCTTCTTGTTTTGAAAGCTAAATAAGTCTTGCCCTATCCAATCTGCTGTTACTTTTCTCTTCTACCCCTTATGTGTTTACTTAAAGTAAAATTTAGTTTGTGGTGTAATTTAGTCTAGGCTGAAGTTTATGCACAGCATCATTTTTCCCACAGGAAACCAGAGGCAGCTTATACAATCTTTCTTATCCGTTTCTTCATTTCACACAACAATCCTATGGGTAGGTTAAGCTTAGAGGCATTGACTGACCCAAAGTCACCAATGAGTTTCAGAACCTAGCAGAAACTAGAACATGGATCTCCTGAGTCCCAGTCTAACACTCTAACCACTGTGTCCGTTACTCTTTACTTAGCTCTCACCGCTTAGTACAACCTTCCCTAACCAGCTACCCTCCAGATGTTTTGAATACAACTCTCAGAATTTTTTTACCTTTGGCAATGCTGTCTGGGGCTCGTGGGAATTGAAGCCAAAAAAATTTAGTGGGCCCCAGGTTGGGAAAGAACTTTTCTCAGTCACTCACTAAACTTAAGCTTAGAGGCAGTGACTGGTCCAAAATCACCTAGTGAGCTTCACAGCTAAATGAGGACTAGATCCCAGCGCAGCACTCTAACCACCACACCATATTGGCCATTAAGAATTCAGGTTCAGTTCAGTGGTAGAACTCATGAATAAGAGAAAGAATATCAGTCATGTAGCAAGTTGGTTTTATACATGCACACTACAAATAATTATAGAATTGTACCAAACTCGAATGGATTTGCTCTGGACTGAAGTCAGATACCTTCTACAGATATTTTTGATTACACATCCTCCTTTACCCAGGAGCAAGGATTCTAAGTTCAGGCATTTCAATTAAGCTGTTACTTTCTACTTAATATTGCCTGCTTAAGAAAAATGGTGAGCAAACAGGTTGCATTAAGCCTGAAAATCTGGCAAATGCGACTGTGGCCCATGTCAAGACCAAATAAAAGTAAAAAGTACTTTTGCTTTCTCCACCAGGAAGATAATATGACATATGGACACAGTGACTCTCTGGTCTGTTTCATCTTTCTCAAGCAGAAAAAGTGTTCAAGAGGACAGTGACATACCAAATTCATAGTATGTATCATCTGTGACCGGGAAGTGGTACATTACTGCACCACTGTGTAAATACCGACAAAATGCCTGAACTAGATGCAGCATTTCAAGTTATGTGCAGTCTGTGCTCCATTCCACAGCTGTTCCAAAATTTTGATATTCTTGTTTTTTAAATTTCAGCTGGATGTCCAGATTTTGGAACGGGGTCCTCAAATTTTTTCAACGGGGCGAGTTGAAAGGTGCTGGCAGTGTGTGCAGGCCAGTGAGGGGGCAGGGCGACGGGGTGGAGCAAGGCAGGGATGGGGGGCACGCGCGTGGTGAAGCGAGGGCGCATGTGTGTGGAGATCGTTTTCTCTGAGCGAGTCCACAACGATCTCCACATAAGCAAGCCGATGCCCAGCATGTGCGCAGCAACTCCAAAACCTCTGAGGCGGACTGAATCAATGGGCGTGGCGGGCCAAATCCGGACTACAGGCTGTAGTTTCAGGACACACGTTTTGGGATGTTGGAAAAGATCTGGTATGTGTGACCAAAAATAGAGGGAATAAAACATGCAAAAATGCAATGAACTCTTATTTTTAACAGGGTGCTTGTGTGTTTCTTTTGATAACAAAATATGAAAATATGTTTTCACTATTGTGGAATGTTATGTTTTGTTTGTTTAATGAAGGTTCATTTTAGCAGGAGAAAATGTATTTTTCCTGTTGGGAAAATCTAAATAAATCTTTATAAAGAAAGGTTGCTTATATGTGCCTTTGTGATATAAAATCAGACCTACTGTGTGCCTACTCCTCTTGCCCAGAAAGAACCAGAACTTTTAGCCAGGGTCCTTTTCCCTGGAAAAAAGTGACAGCGTTGGTTGGCTCCTTGCTTGCCCAGCGAGGTTGCTACATTGGTGCAAGCTCTAATCCCTTGTGGAATTCCTTAGCGCAGGGGTGTCCAGCCCATGGGCCACATGCAGCCCAGGATGGCTATGAATGCAGCCCAACACAAAACTGTAAACTTACTTAAAACATTATGAGATTTTTTGGTGATTTTTTCCTGGAGGGGGGGGGAGAGGGGTGGGTAACTCAGTTTGAATCCAAGGCAAACCATTCAACATCACAGTAGTCCAAGTCTCTGCTCCAACCACTGGTGCTGAAGAGGCTGAAGTTGACCGGTTCTATGAAGGCCTACAACCCCTTCTAGAATTAACACCAAAAAATGATGTCCTTGTCATCATGGGGGATTGGAATGCTAAAGTAGGAAGCCAAAAGATAACCGGAATAACAGGCAAGTTTGCCGTTGGAGTACAAAATGAAGCAGGGCAGAATTTTATCAAGAGAATAGGCTGGTTATAGCAAACACTCTTTTTCAACAACCTAAGAGACGACTCTACACATGGACATCACCAGATGGTCAACACAGAAATCATATTGACTATGTGCTCTGCAGCCAAAGATGGAGAAGATCTATACAGTCAGCGGACTGTGGCTCAGATCATGAACTTCTTGTTGTAAAATTTAAGCTTAAACTGAAGAAAGTAGGGAAAAGCACTAGGCCACTCAGGTATGACCTAAGTCATATTCCTGATTAATATACAGTAGAGGTGACAAATAGATTTAAGAAATTAAATCTGATACACAGAGTGCCTGAAGAACTATAGACAGAGGTTTGCAACATTGTACAAGAAGTAGCAATTGACTATGCACAGACTTTGATTGTGTGGATCACAACAAATTGTGGCAAGTTCTTAAAGAGATGGGACTGCCAGACCATCTTATTTGTCTCTTGAGAAACCTGTATGTGGGTCAAGAAGCAACAGTGAGAACTGGACACGGAACAACTGATTGGTTCAAAATTGACAAAGGAGTTCGGCAAGGCTTTATACTGTTGCCCTGCCTATTTAACTTGTATGCAGAGCACATCATGAGCAAGGTAGGGCTAGATGAATCACAAGTTGGAATTAACGTTGACAGAAGAAATATCAACAACCTTAAGTATGCAGATGATACCACTGTAATGGCAGAAAGTGAAGAGGAACTGAAGAGCCTCTTGATGCGAGTGAAGGAGGATTGTAGAAAAGTTGGCTTGAAACTCAACATTAAGAAAACTAAGCTCATGGCATCTGGTCCTCTCACTTCCTGGCAAATAGAGGGGGAAGAAATGGAGGTAGTAACAGATTTTATTTTCTTGGGCTCCAAGATCACCACAGATGGGGACTGCAGTGAAGAAATTAAAAGACACTTGCTTCTTGGGAGGAAAGCTATAGCAATTATAGACAGCATACTAAAAAGTAGAGACATCACCCTGCTGACAAAAGTGCATATAGTCAAGGCCATGGTTTTCCCAGTTGCAATGTATGGCTGTGAAAGCTGGACCATCAGGAAGGCTGAGTGCCGAAGAATTGAGGCCTTTGAACTGTGGTGCTGGAGAAGACTCCTAAGAGTCCTTTGGTCTGCAAGGAGATCAAGTCAATCAGTCCTAGAGGAGATCAACCCTGACTGCTCTTTAGAAGGCCAGATAGTGAAGATGAAACTCAAATATTTTGGCCACCTAATGAGAAGGAAGGACTCCCTGGAGAAGAGCCTAATGCAGGGAACAATAGATGGCAAAAGAAGAAGGGGATGGCAGAGAATGAGGTGGAGTCACTGAATGAGATGGATGGAGTCACGGAAGCAGTCAGTGTGAGCTTAAGTGGACTCCGGGGGATGGTGGAGGACAGGAAGGCCTGGAGGAATGTTTTCCATGGGGTCGCGATGGGTCGGATACCACTTCGTGACTAGCAACAACAACATTGCTGAATTCATGAGAGTGAACTATGTAGACCACAATGCTGTGTTGCAATGTCATGTAAAATGAATGTACGTACGCTCTTACTCTTTGTACACATTCATGGCTTCAGTTTTACGGTGCTGTGCCATTTCTAGTGTGTTATCTTCCAAGTGCAGACATTTGAATTGACACCGTTAGACATTACACATGCTCATGGTGACTTGGCAAGTAAAATGCAGCTATTATCGGTATTTCAACCTACTGTTGCAAGCAGTTTTATACAATTTGACACATTGGCTAAGCACAGGCCCATGGACAATGAAAAACATGGAGCCTTGCTTTTTTATTTGATACAAGAATTTGAAAACTGAAGTTCAAGTTTCCTGGGGAAATAATCACTATTTTGGCATATTTGTGACACCATTTTCAGTCAACATAAATATGTTACCTGCCAATTTTCAAATGGAATGCATAGAGCTGCAATCTGACATTCAACTTAAAGAAAAAATTAATCATGGACTTTTATAGGTCCTAACTTCCCAAAGACAAATATCCCTCACTTCACGATCATGCTTTGTTCATGTCTTCGCTTTTTGGCAGCACCTACATTTGTGAGCAACTAAGAGTAAAATTAGAACCAAAATATCTGATGAGCACCTTGAGAACTCACTGAGAATTTCAACCACTTCCATCGAACCAGGTCCCACGGGTTTTATGTTGTCCTCTTTTCTGCTCAACTATTTTAAAAGACTGTCCCAATGGAGCACCACATAATTAGGACTATGATGTAGTTGTATTGGTCTCTGGGGTGGTGGGCGCACTCTATTATGTATTCTTTAATTATTGTGTTTTTGTTATGTTATTATTGTTGTGATTTTAAAAAATTAAGAAAGACAGACAGAAAAAAGAGAACATCCCTGATGGTTTTCCTTTTCTTACAAAATCAACTTCTCTTGCATGTCAAAGCCCACATGTAGGATCTATTACAATTTATGTTGCCCTGCTATTTGCCGTGTGAATACTTAGCCAATCACTAATAATTACAACATTATGTCACATCCCCTCTACTGTTAACTCATATTGTTCTGTATATGCCTGCATTGTCTCTTGTAATGCACCTATTTTTCCTTCATAATCAGTTGCTCTTCTGTGTATGTGACTCACAACCTATAAACTATTCTGTATATGCTCAAGGAACTTGTAGTTGGTGGGCGTACTGGCTACCCAGCAGTGCTGTTGTAGGTTTGCAGAGTTGTTTCATGGGTGTTCTCACTAATAAAACTTCTAAAGCTTGAGCATTTGTGTCTTCTGTGTGGGTCTGAGCATACATTGTCCCATTCTGCTAAATCAGGATTTCCTGACATCCCCCATTTGTGTTTGAAATGTGTTTGTTGCAAAAAAAAAAAAAAAAAAAAAAGGCATAGTTCCTGCCTCCTTTTCTTGGCTTGCAAATCTATTTCTTGTCTATGCTCTCCCTCTCATACTCTATATATACATATGTATGTATGAATGTATCTTTTCAGCAGTGATGGATGCTGACACTCGAAACATACCTGGTACAGTAGAACCTTCATATCTCAAGTGGAAGTAAATACTGGAAGCTCCCTAACAATAATGTATGACTGTAATAGTAGAAAAAACAATGCCAGTACCAGCAGCCAATTATGGGCAAGGACTGTACCACAATAGGATGTGACATCCAAGTAGGCAGACCCAGCATGTGAATTCAACTAGGAGATCAGCTAATGCAGGTCTTTGCCTTTTAATCAGATTCTTATGACAAAGCAGCTCATAGGACTGCTCTGAAAAGCTTTGCAGATAAAAGAACCTTTCCTGTAATTTAGGCTTTCAAATTTATTTGCCTTGGGCTACCGTCATTTTACAGTTATGCTTGCAACTTTTAGATCTCTGAGCAAACACAATTTAACCAGAACTTTTTTGATTTAGGTAATTGTAGATTCAAAGTTATTAAGCAAACTTTGACTATAATTCTCTTCTGTGAGTTCTTTTTCTAGGCTACTCTTTACCATGACAAAATGTTTTGGATATAATAATATAGAAGTTCAGCCTATCAGTAATTGATTCCACTACTGGGGACTTCTGCACACTTTTAATTGTGACTTTATCTGTTCATTTCACTTGTTTATTACATATCTGTACCACCCAACAGCTGAAGCTCTCTGGACAGTGCACAATAATTAAAACCATAAAAGTGCAACAAGATAAAATACAATATGAAGGTTTAAAAATGTTAAACTGCAGTGTAAAACAAAGATAATAACCAGAGAACACCCAGCAATAGTACAACAGTTTAACTTATTCTATACTACATTAACCTTATTATCTTGCTTCTTCTTCATAGTTGTGAGAAATAATTCCTTGTTCTTCATGATGTTCTTACATCCTATTCCCCACTTACACACTTGGGTCAGCAATTAAAATCTCACATGCTCTCATGAAGGCACTAAACCTTGTCATCTTTTCTTTATCCTTTGCTTCAACCTACAGTTCAGTACAAGTACAGTTCTATTGTTCATTATCATACGCAATCCCTTTGCCCTTGAAGAGGGTACGGGCATGGGCACACACGTGTGTGTTTCTTTGCTCTCTTAAGAAAAGCAAACGAGATTACTTTAACTTCTGTGCTAGAAGACTTTCTCTTTGAAACTATGGTGTGTCAAATAGCTTCATAAATGATCTGGAGAGAGAGAGAAAGAGATTTCCTTTAAAAATTCTAAGCACAGGTATCTACCATTGGTTCTCAAATGGCTATCATTGCATTGTATTGTCCTACTGAAAGACAACTTGAATAATGCATCTCCTGAAAACCAGAATCCTTCCATCATAGAAATAAATTATTCCAAAGAAGACATGTGTTAGCCAAGTATACATTGGTGGGCTTGACAAGAAAATAACTGGGGAAATTAAATGACCTGTGTTCAGCAGTGTAGTCAAGATAGCTTATAATGTCTTTTCTCTTTTAAAATTTATTAACCAATGAAGCTGTGGGTCTCTCATAAGTGAACCAAGAGTTTTACTTACAGAAACCTGCACCTGTATGAATTGCCAAAAAAGAGGAAATAAGTCAACAAAAAAGAGGGTTACTGTTTGGTTAAAATTGCCAAAATATTAAATCAAATATGCAGATGGACATTTACAAATGATTCTAGTTTAAAGAGAAGCACATTACCTCTCACAATAATGTGAAATGCTGTGACCAGGTTGCCTGGGTGCCAGCCGGGTCATTCTGCTGATGGGCAATAGTATTTCCAGTCCTTTATCTTTAAGCCAGAATTTGACAGAACAGGCCTTCAAATAGAGAATGGTCCTTCCTCTGTAGGGGAAATCTCTGACCCCCTCTATATTATGCTGCCTTTCTGGGACTATATCAAAAAAGAGTGGACACTGTATGATTTATTACTCTTGCTTATCTACACAAAACTGCATGGAAAATTAACACACCAGAAAGAAGGTGAAGCCAAAATCATCCTTGTCATGCTAGTTTTTCATAGAGGGAGCCCCCACTGGTAAAGAACTGTGGGGCATCCTATGTTCAGGACCCCTAACAAAATGAGCAGGTGGTCCCGCAAAACACAGAAGACCTGACTGCCTTCTCTGTGGAATAATGGACAGAATACACGCTAGTGCATGAAGGGCAAAATAACACCCTTAACTTGAGAATCTAAGAGTCAAACTAGATTTTATGAGAATCACGTTCTGTACAGCTCTTACTTTTCTGTAAGGTTGCATGGTCCCATTTCAGATTAGGACCATGGTGCTCAGAGTGGGTGCAGTTAAACCTATCCTGTATCAATTTTTCCTTGACTTCCCCCTACTTTGTATGGAGAGTGGGGTTAAAAATAGGAGGAAAGCATCTCATTTTAGAGTGGTTCAGAAGGTTTAATCCTCCACTCATTCACCTATTCTGAATTAAGATCATGTGTGCTGATGCAAGTGTAAAAAGTTAAAAAAAGACTCAGCAATGGGCTGCACAGTTAATGTAGTTTCCAGTTTTGTCCTAAAAGACCAGCTGCATGTTGTCCATAGTCAAAACTGTACATATTCCTATTCAGTTGTATGATTCCTTCAGGTGTTTCATTCTGAAATCTTGTCTCCTCACTACTCAGACATCCTTCAAGGACATCTGACTCCTTTTAAGAATAACAATGAACCTGACATAGAGTAGTTTCTCTGGGGAGGGAGAGAGAATCTGAGTTAGAAAACTATAGAAAAGGTCTCAAATGACTTAAACTCTTTATCCCAGCCCAGACAGTCTGTTTCAGATGAGCTGCTGCACTTCATATTCTATGACTGCAGAAACACTATTGGTAGCAGCATGCAAATAGGCTTTCCCGGAGGACTGCGTTCATATGTGAAATTTCCTGTTTGTGCCAGCTAATACAGACTTTCCCCCCATTTTTAAACAAGCATTTGACTCTGCTCTGACTTGCATCTATTTATTGGCTGTCAGTGTTTGCTTTTTTCTGCTATATTAATGCTTGTTCTATCTTGTAAGCTGCTTTGAGCAGATCCATATTTTTCAGAGAAAAAGTGGGTTATGTATTTTTTTTAAATCAACAGATGCTGGTACAATGAGAAGAGAAATGAGGATAATCTAGGTGGGGGTGAGGGAAAAACACCTGTGTTAAGGATAGTACACATGCTATCCTGTGTTAAGGATAGTAAGGAGAGCAATGATTGATTATGAGTGCAGAGTATAAACAAGCAAAAGAAGGCTTATAATTTATCGGTTATCAGTTTGTTTTTTTGACTAGACCATGGGATGTGCTGTGGGCCACCAAATTTGCTTGGGTTAGCAATACATTTTTTTTCTCCCCAAGCAGAGAACGAAAAACAAAGCCTCTTGCCATGGATTTTATACTCTCTCCCTGTTGCAGAAAGATTCAGTACACACAAGGTCAAACTCCCTTTCTTGGGAGACTAGGGAAGGATGAAGCTGCTTCAGTAAAGCAAACAATTTTGTTCTCAGAGCAGATGCTGCTCTTATCTAAAGAATATGCCAGGTGAAACAGCTTCAAGGCATTTTTCTCTGGTGCTTTTTCTGACGAGCTGAAGGGCTTGGCATAACTCCAAAGAACATTCCTAGTTTATTGACACTGGAGTGAATTCACTACACTACCTGTTCAACTGTAGTTTATCCAATATTTTCTATTTAAAAACACACAGATCAAGTATAATTCTTAGAAGAATCCTCATCAAAACAGCATAATATAGGATCCCAAATATAGTTAACTATTTACATATTCGTTTGTTCCCACCGTTCCTCAAAGAAGCCCAAGGCAGTGTACATGAAACCTTTTCATTTCATCCTCTAAACAACCCTGCAGTGCACATTAGCCTGAGAGTCAGTAACAGGCCCAAAGTCACTCAGTGATCTTGACAGCTAAATGAGGTTAGATCCCAGTTCTTCTGAGACCCAACAACTTGTAACAACTATAGTACACTGGCTCTCCTGTACAGCCTTTCACCTTTGATTCTCTCTCTCTCTCTCTCTCTCTCTCTCCCTCCCTCCCTCCCTCCCTCCCTCCCCCTACCTATGCCTTGTCTAAAAATTAAATATGTTTTGCCCCCTTTCGCTTTGGTAGAAGAAATTAACACACACAACTAAGATTTGGAGAGGTAATGTACAATGTGTTTATACTCAAATTCCTTTTGAGGAATCCAGAACTTGCTTGTTGTTTTGTTAATGTCTTATCTTGCTTACCTATGGACCAGAAAGTGTAATCAGCTACTCAAAATAGGCAAGGATAGGAAATGTGCATCCTGCTGGATGTTGTTGGACTGTGAATTCCATCATACCTTACCCATGCTATGCTGATGGATGCTCATGGGACTCGTACTTCAACAGCATCTGGGGAGGTACATTTTTCTGTGCTAACTAATACAGGACAATCCAGCCAAAGTTAAGCATTTAAAGTACAATTGCTTTCAGTGAAAAAGAAAATTTATTTATTTATTTAAAACTTTTGTATGCCGTTATCACATGCCTCGGCAACTCGGGATGGCTCACAAATATATACTTGAATATCTCATTGGCAATACTTAAGCACTACCTAACAGAATCAAGACTGAGCCCTCCTCTCTCTTGAATTTTTCTGGTTACCAAGAGACTCTTTCTTCCATCCAGTAAGGGAAGAAACATTACTTGAATTGCATTACAGTACCAGCTGACAGCTGATTGGTTCAGAAATGAATGACACACAAAACTGACATATCTTGAATCTTTATGCATTACATTGTTTCCATGGCATCTGCTTGCCTGTATGGTGGATTTAACAAGGAGCTGCAGATGTTAGTTCTCCATTATTTTAGATTAGCATTGGGTTTTTCTTATACTTCTGTTTGCATTAACTCTTTTGCTCCAAAATAACCTTTTAAGTATAAACTTGAGTCTACATCTACATGATGTTCTGTTTTCCAATGTCAGTCTACAGCAAGAAAGATTAGTTATGACTGAGACATGGGGCTATTCCCCATTTTTTCACATTCCCTGCCCAGGCAGGGCTGTTGGTTTTCATAGTACAACTTCCATAATATATTGAACCTCTTCAAGTGTTCCTCTTCATCATCACACTCATTGCCAACTTCTTAAAAATGAGAGTTTCCTCTGTATGTGGAGCTCTCCATGTGATCTGCAGTGTTGGTTCTCTAGCCTATGGCCTTCAGAATTTGAATCTGTCACACTCCCTTATCTTCCACTATATTAAATCAAATGTGATAGAGATCCAGTTTTTATACATCATGTTTCTTGAAAGAATTCTATGGGTCTGTCCCTCATTGTATCTTCACAAAAACCCTGTGAGGTACTTTGAACTGAGAGATACTCGTTAAGCAGGTATTTAAACCTAGAAGAAGTTTAAAATGAATTATCCACACCTGTAAATTACTACATCAGTGAACTAATCCCATTTCAAGGACATAATACACTAATGGATAGTAAATTCACCACCATTCCAAAACTAAATGATTTTCCAGAGAATTCTTTGCTCACACAAAACATTTTACTCATTGTCTTATGCAACTACAAGATAAATCATGTGCATTGTCTGGACAAAGGAAAGGACTGTAACTTCAAACTTGCTTGAGCCATAATGGCTGACTGGGGCATGCTGGGGGTTGTATGCTTTCTGTTTAAACATGTGTAAGATTCTGCTCTGTGTCACTTCTTGCCACTTTGACCATCAATCAAATATGTGACATGACAAATCAAGTTAACTGCCAGTGGTTGATGAGGACAAGTGAATGATTAATTAGCAAAATGAATTAAATTATTTTGCAGCAATCTGGTAAAAATTAAATCTGAATGACAAAATGGAAACTCACCCAGGAAATGTTAAATACAGTAAAGGTTGACTTGTCATGCCTTTTTTATTTCTTTTTTTCCTATATTTTTATTTTACACATAACTAAGTATGAATTTTTAGAGAACATTGATGGACAGAAAATGCTTGAGGAAGCAAGCATTTTTGTTTAATAGCTGTTAACTACTAAATAGTTAACTACTAAATTCCATCTGTTTGCAATAGAGGTGGAGGAAACCACCTCATAGGAGCTGGGAAACAAGCCTATTTGTAATCATCAAATCATTGAACCAAAGACTAGTAGGGACCAATAAGGCCATTGGGTCCAACTCATTGGTCAGTGCAGGACCTAAACAGATGGAAGGGTCTCTAGGGCATCTTGAATGTCTCTAGTGTGGGAGAGTCCCCAACCTGCCTCGGTCATTGGTTCCATACTTGTACTGCTCTAATTCCCAGGATTTTTTCCCTTGATATGAATCTGATTCATACTTGTAGGGTAGTATGTCTCTGATAAGTTGTCTCTTCTTCAGGCTGAACAGGCCCAGTTCTTTCCATCTTTCCTCACAGGACTTAGTTTCCAGCCCCTAGTTCATCCTTGCTGCCCTCTTCTGAACCCTTTCCAGTTTGTCTGCATATTTCTTGAACTGTGCTGCCCAGAGCTGGGCACAGTCCTCCAGATGAGGCCTAACTAGTGCTGAATAAAGGGGAATTAGTACTTCATGGGATTTGGAAGTGACACTTCCATTAATGCAGCCTAAAATACAATTATAATCTGTTTTTGCTGCACCTGCATCAAATTGTTGATTCATATTTAGCTTATACAACTGTTCCAAAATCCCTGTAACTCAGATGGTTGAGCCAGGTTATCTCCCATCTTGTAACTCTGCATTCAGTTGTTTTTTCCTAAGTGCAGAGATTTGCATTTGTGCCAGTAAAATTCCATTCAGGTTTTTTTTTTTTTTTCAGCCCAGCATGACAACCTGCAAGATAACTCTGAATTTTTTTTTTTTTTGTCTTGTGGGGTATTAGCTCATTCTGCAATGTTACAGAATGACTTTATTTATTAGATTTATATCTTGTCTTTCTCCTGAAAAACACAAGGCTGCTTATGTAATTCTCCTCCTTGACATTTTATTTTCAAATTAACCCTGTGAGGTAGGTTACTTTGAAAATTTCTGACTGGACGAAAGTCACTCAGTGACTGGGGACTAGAACTCAGATCCGCACTGTTTGCCTGACATTGGAACTGCTTTGACCTATGGGCTCTCATATTTCCCCTCATTTTTCTAGAGAAAAATGTTTCCCCTCATTTTCTAGAGAAAGCACATTAAAACAAACAAACAAAAACTTCAAGCAGGATTGTATTGATGGACTGTATTCCTCTACCACACCTCTTTTTTTCAGAAGGAAAAAGAAAAACATAACGATTTTGATCTAGACTTAGTTATGCATTGATCAGACTCACTGATGGTATATGTTGGAAGCGAGAAAGATAGTTCAAGGAACAATAGAATCATAAAATAGTAGAGTTGGAAGGGGCAATGAAGGCCATTGAATCCAACCCCCTGCTGTTGCAGCACATCAGTTTACACCATCTCACTCAGATGGCTCTTAATTTTTACATGGAGACTGTTACAATGTAAGTATTTATTTCACTAAAACTAAAGCCACTAGACAGACAGGCGTTGTGCTTCCTGCTGTATGGTGTTAAGCAATAAGCAATGTGCTTAGAGTCAAGACGGACAGCATAATGCAACACCAGGTATCTGCACTAGCAATTTTGACAAACAGGTTGGTTTGTGCAAAGCAGTAATTCCCATGTGAGCACCGCAGAGCATATACCACTGATGAGCTTGTGGGTTGGACAGGTTCATGTACCAGTTTCACAAACCCCTCAGTCACCTTCTTCCGGCTATCCCCTGATTAGTCTCTTCTGTTCTTCCCTTCCTTTCCACTGCTCCCCCCTTGCCTGAGCTGTCCTTTTGTCCTGCCTAACACGACATTCACATGGTGGGCATGTCGTGAGCGGAGCCGGCTGGTGCCGGAGGTCAGACTAGATGGCCCGGGAGACCCCTTCCGACTCGCTTTGTTTCTATGTTTCTAAAAAGGGAAAGGGAAAGATTCCCCCGCACATGTGTGCTAGTCGTGTCTGACCCTGGGGCCGGTCCATTTGTAAGCCGAAGAGTCAGCGTCGTCCAGGGATGCTTCTGTGGCCATGTGTGCACACAGAACACTGTTACTTTTCCCCCTGAAGTGGTACCCATTTAACTACTTGCACCTGCATACATTCGACTTGCTAGGCATGCAAGAGCTGGGACAAAGCAGCGTGTGCTCACCCCACCATGCAGATTTGAACTGCTGACCTTCTGATCAACAGTCCAGCGGCTCAATGGTTTAATCCACTGCACCACATACATCCCATTTTGTCCTGTCCACCTTTCCTTAAATATCCCTTTCCTAAATTCCACCTTTATCTTATCCCTTGCTCCATCCACTTACCTTTTCCTCCAGCTCAGGACTCTATGAAGCCCACCTCACTAAATTCTCTGCCTACCAGTTTCTAATCAATATTTTGCTGTTTGTCCTGTCTGAGGAACTGATACAGAACACCTTTACCTACTTGTAGCTGAGATTACTTGAAGTTCTAGAAATATTTTGAAAAAAGAGGTAGGGTTACAGCAGCAACAAGAACTCAGAGGATAAATATTTTTGACCTTTATGCACATTATAACTCATTGATCTGACTTAACTCTAACTAAAAACTGAAATCTTCTTCTTCAATGGCATGCCTATATTACCAAAGGCATATTTACACCTTTGCAGTTATTCTCATGACATGTTACCATCCTTCAGGCACTTGCCAAAAACCCAACAGCTCCAAATGGCCCTACAGTCAGATATATTTACTTTTATAGTCTCTGGAATGCCAATTTCAAAAGACAAGGCTCTGGAATTCCTTGAAGCAGAAGCTAGACTCCCTTTTGGTAGGCACAATGGTCAATGTCAAGGCTGTAAGACCAAACAGACCCTGGTCTCCCTTCCTCTCTCCTCACTCAGTTTTGTGCTTCCTTTCCCTAAGCGCTTCTGATATCAAGGAAGGAAAATGGTCCAATCTTACAGCTTGCTGACATGCCTAGACACAGCCCTACCATGGTGCATTCATTGAGACATACAAGGAAAGGGTCTGCCAACTACATATCTCTTAGGAAGCTTTCTATATTCTGTCCCTTTCGCTGCTTCCCCACATCTTCAAACTGTATCAACTACAAAGCAAATCCATCTGAAAAGTCTGCCACCTAGTGACCAAAAATGGTACTTCTGGCTTCAGAAGTGTGGACACATTTGAATTAATTACAATCCATTAATGCAGTTTAAAAACTAACTAACCCTAGCATACACATGCCTTTTTTCTCTTTTGTATGCATTCCAATTTTTACTGTTTTAATTTCATAGTCCTGGAACCATGGCACTGACAGACAGAGAAACAGATGCATGTTTTCTTTGCTTATTAAAGAAGTTAATGAAAAATCATAATTCATTTCTGACTATCATTAAGATTTTGCAGCTTCTTTGTCATGGTCATTACAATCAATTTGTTTGGTAAGTCATAGTGTTTACCATATTACAATGTAAGATGTGGGAAACGTTTCTCAGATAAGCAATTCAGATGAATAATTAAACATTCAGTCTAAGCTTCTGCTGCCTTACATATTTCTAAAGTAATTATTGAACTAATTATTGGACTAATTGTTCTAACATAAACTACTGTGGTGCTGTACTCTTTTTGTTATTAAGCAGAACTAATAATCAATGTCTTTTTGCTTCTGTTCGGTGTTGACGTCAAGAAAACATGCATTCATAAAAACCTTAGTTGTTAAGAAAGCTAAGTAATATTACCACCACAAACTAATGAGAGGTTAACAAGATAACCAGTAACAGCAGGATCATAAGAATACCATGCAGAAGGAGACACAACAATGAAGAACTGATTAATTTGCAGGATAATCTGCCTCTTTTAAATATATATGGAAAACTTTTAGGAGACAATTTTCTGTTACTTATCTCTAGTTGTGTACTTACCACATCCCCCTGAAAAAATGTTCAGTATGAATTATGGAGATCTTGATTGTGTCATCAAGCACTCTTGTACTTTGATAATAGCCATTTGATGCTTTGCTTTTTGGAAGCCAACCTTGAGCAGAATTTTCACAGCCAAGTTTGCAGTTTGTAAAGTGAATAAATCATACAGACTGATCCATAAAGCACAGGGCTGAATCGAGACACCTATCCATGCAGATCTGCTCATGGGTGGCTCACATGTCTGGGTGAAAGCAATTTCTGCCATCTGAAAAAAAAAAAACCCCAGTAAGATTTGGGACCTTGCAAAACAGAATGAAAAACAAGAGGAGAAATGACCACCCTCTTCCTCATAGAAACATAGAAAAAAGCAAGTCAGAAGGGTCCTCCCAGGTCATCTAGTCTGACCCCCAACTCCAGCCAGCTCCACTCATGTAATCCCCAACATGTGGTTCTCCAGTCTTTCCTTGAACACCCTCATTGATGGAACCTTGACCTCCCTTGTAAGCCCATCCACAGAATCAATACCCTTTTGAAAAAAGGAAGGACTCCTTTCATTCATGTTTAGATAGCAGTGAAAGTTTTAGAAGTGTTAATAATGTGTGGGTCTAGTGTATGGTTACAATTACTTTATTCAACCTTGTAACAAATCTCTGGAAATGAAGATCTAACACTTCCCATTTCACTATTTGGAGCAGGGGTGAGGAACATGTGGTCCTCCAGATGTATGATAAATCTATTTCAATTTGTTCTTAATCAGGATTTATCCAGTTAACTCCTCCCAGACTGAACACTGGTTTGAGCACAATCTGCAAATTCCATACATTTCCAAGCTTGCAATGCAGTTTGTGGATGCCCTCCCCCACCCAAATGAATTTGACAGCATGCTTACATTTGAGATATAGACAAAAAATATACAATTTTGAAAGCTACACACAAACTTTAATCAGTTTTCTGGAATGCATGCATTCAAAAGATGTAAACAAAACTGATACAAATGTTTGAAAACCTGTGTGTGAAGTTGTACATAAATTTTCATATGAAAAGTAAAAATAACAATCACAATCTAATATGGACACAAGACAAAAACACCTTTGAGGAACAACTTTGATAAGGTCAGGTTTTGATGGTATGCATATCTCTGTTCCCATTATCCCTCACCATTGACTCTTCTGACTAGGATTGATGGGAGTGGTAGTTCAACATTTTCTGAAGACCAACACATTTTCCATCCCTGATTTGGAGGACAAGACATGAGTGTCCATTATCACTACCTTAATTATTTGGCCATAACCATTAGAGGTAGTTAATAAACAAAATGGAATAAGGTAGAACAAAAGCAGTTTAAAATTACTTAATATGCTAATTATATTATGTTCTCTCTAGAACTGGTATTTTCTTCACTCATTGGGAGCAGATAATTGATTTATATAGCTTATGCTGTCTAGTAGGGAAATGAAGATCAATCAGAGTTACTTGACTTTACTATAGATAGCAATGTGAGCTCAAATTAAACTGAATTAGTTGAGTATGCTCAGACAGTCTGATGAGCCTGTTATTTGGGTAGAATAAATGAATTGCAAAAAGTTTTACAGAGACTGAAGGAAGATTTAGATAAATTAAATAAATTGAAAACCTCTCAGTTCATTAGGATTGCTTCAGTCAACAAGCCTATATTATCCCCAACATTCTTTTTATTCTTGGTTTCCCCACCTTTACTGCTCGTTGATTTGTGTTAGATTTAGGGGAGTGGGGGATGCTATGGGACTTTATGTGGGCTTGAAAATACCCTGGAGTAAAATTATCCACACTGCAGCAACTTCTTAAAAGCAAGTCTTGCTACCCAAATTTATCATGGTACTGTGAAGCTGCAAAGATTTATTGGTTTTCAACTATGGGGGTTCTCAAGAGAAGGCTGCTATTAGTTTTAGAAGGAACAGGCATCAATCTCAATAGCTAGGTAAGTATTAATGTGGGTGGACAAAAATAAATGGATAACTCATTGAGAAAAAAATTAGCAGTATAAAAGTTTTTAATTTCCTTGGATAAATATAGGAACAAATTTAGTCTTAATCTATTCTCACTAGCCTCAGACATTATAATCACTGGGTTGGTTCCAGACTTCTTTATAATTAGAGTAGTCCAGTTGAAATAAATGGGAGTTGAATATGTTACATTTATGTTAAGCTAAAGTTATTATGATATAGGAAGTGACTTGTAGTAGAGTCCTATAAATGGTTATCCAAATGTAACTCACACCTGTCCAGTGCTACTTACTTTGAAGTAAGTGTGCACAGGATTGCAGCCTTAAGGAAAGCATATATGTAAGCAGTGCTTTTTTTGTAAGAAAAAAGGTGTCGGAACTCATGAAATTATTTACCTTTCACATGTAGTCAATCACTGTACACACACCCACACATGTCAGTTGTGTAACAAAACATAACAGTCGCCGCCCACAGTAAGCACTCGGCACGCGACCACACGACCAATCACAAGCCGAGCAGCGCCACAAGCTGAGCAGCGCCATCACAACCAGCGCGGATGAAGTATGCATGCATCGGATTCGAGACACAAGCAGCCCGCATGTACCATTTCAATGATTTTGCCACCCACCTGCTACACTCAACAGGGCGATTCGAATCCACATGGACCACGTGGACCAAACATCAAATTTTCAAAAGTTACTTTTAAAATCTGTCGAAAAAACTCCATTCCGGTGCGTTCTATGACAAAATAAGCACTGTACGTAAGTCCACAGATTTAGAAACATGGAGACTTTTTGTCATACTATTTTATTGTTTAATGGATGTCTTGGCACATTTCTGCAGTTTTCTTATTACAAGACATTATTTTGAAATGGCAGGGTTATTTAATTACCATCTCATTTCTCTTGATAAAATACCTCTTCTGAGACAAGTGAGTTCATGCTCTCCATCCATTCACTTCTGCTGAAATGCTAATACTACAGATTGGGGACTTGAAAATTGCATCCAGGTTAGTACCGAATGATAAGTGCTGTGACTTTATGCTAATGCTGACTCTTGTTGGCACTATGTATTACATTCTTACTCAGTTCATCATCAGAAATATTTCTTGCTTCTTTTCTCAGTGAAACACAGTTGTGTGTGTGTGTGTGTGTGTGTGTGTGTGTGTGTGAGAGAGAGAGAGAGAGAGAGAGAGAGAGAGAGAGAGAGAGAGAGAGAGAAATTGACTCTTAGGCCCGACATTAATTTATCATCCAGAACATTTTGCTTTGTATAGGCACTCCAGAACATGTGCTTATCACCTTAAGAACAAAAAGAGTACGATACAAATAGACTAAGGGTGCAATCCAGTTAATTATCTCAGAGGCTCACATTCAGAGGCTCACATTCATGCAAAACAGAGTTGGAGGAATGGTGGAGACCTTCTTCACCTTCTGTTCCTCCTGCTCTGCATTTTTGCTAGACAGCTGTTTTTGACCCTCTAGCAATGGCACTTCAGATAGGGAGAGGAAACTGGAGCAGCTTCAGAATATCTCATATCCTGAACACTCTGGTTTTCTTCCTTCCCCTGTCCCTTTGTTCCATTTTCAAGGCCTCTTTCCCAACCTCAGAGAGCAGCCAGTTCAGCACTGGTTGAAAGGGGGCAGGGGAAGGCGTTGAACTCCCTTTGCAAGAACTGAGAATCCAGACTATTTTAAGCTTCCCCAGGCAATATTGAGGGGCTAAAGGACTGTTCGTTAAATGAACACTCTTCATGGACAGTGAATGGCAGAAAGACAGGGAGTTAGCCTACTGTCAAACTAGGTTTCATATAAGCATTATCAATGAAAAAACAGTGTTGTGAAATCTATGCACAAGTTGAAATCCTTGCTTGGCTTGTTGGGTGACCTTGGGCCACAGTGGTGCAGCTGGGACACTGACCACTTGGAGAGCAGAAGGTGATGAAGGCACGAGGGCAGCAGGAACCAGCCACATGTTATTTCTTTTGTCATGATGGCATATGATCGAAGTGAGCTGAAAATGCAGCTGCACCTGCTCAGGAGCAGACTGAACTCATTCCACCTTCTTAAGCACCCTGGTCAGCATGCACTGGTTTTCTCAAGAAACAAGCTCTCATGAGTCCACTCCCATATCTTGTTGGGATATGGGGCGTCTTTAACTTTCTTAAATCTCCCTCTCTCTGAGTAGGTAATGCTGCCACCAGGAATTTAATTCCAACCCTATTAATTGATCTCTCCCACAGAACTGTGTCCAAGCTGCAAGGCTCCTTTGCAGGACTATGTGGTCGTGAGGATGAGATGCTGATAATCAAGCAGCCTTGGACTCTGAGTTAACTTTAAACAATGTAAAACTTTATTTGTACAATAAGCGTGTTGGTTTCAAGATCTCCTGTAACTTTTTCTTAGTAAATAAAACAATGTAAGATAACTTTTGCCTGAGATATATCACCTTTTGTCTTCACAAATATTCTTCACACACTGCCCTTCTCTCCTGCACTCAGGTTTCTGTCAGCTTCTGCCTCTCACACCCTTATCATACTTGACATATGAGGTTCTGGTTCTCCCTAGCCACCACCATGTCGTCCAAGTATTCTTCTTCCTTCTTTAGAATCTTCAATGCTTTTCACAGCATTATCTGGGATTCTAATAAGAAGGCTGCCTCTTCAGACTCTGTAGACCAGGGGTCTCAAACTCGCGGCCCGCGGGCCAATTGCCGGGATGGGCAGGGCACGGGGGAGGGGCCCTGCAGCCTTCAAAGCGCCGGCGGCACCCGGGCCGGCCTCCGGGAGCGATGTGGGATGAGCGGCCCACCCCCACTGCGGTGGTGGAATACTTGATGCGGCCCAGCCTCACCCAGACTCTACTTCCAGCGGCCCCCAGGGAAGTTGCGTTTGAGACCCTTGCTGTAGACTTCTGAAAAACCACAATTCTGTCTGCTACGGTGTGACACCACTCTTCGACTGTTATCTTCTCTCATACCACAAACGACTGAAAAGAATCTATTACTCTCCCCTTGCACCCTTCCAAGTTCCATGCACACAGTCTCAGTCATGAACCAAGCACCACACTCACCCATCTCCCTCTTGCTCTTCCAAAACTTAGCAACATTTAAAACAGCACAGTCTCATAACACTTGAAGTCATTACACACGCTTTTTCAGGACTGTATAGCCATGCTGACTAACAGTTTCAGTTCACTGAATACTGCTGGTAATGCATCTATGACCAGTGTGCCTTTAGGCCAACTCCCACACAGCACAGCTGTTGCTCTGTGTGAAATGTTCCTACTCTTCCAGCTCCCCAGAGGAGTGGAGTTCTTTGACGCAGTGCTACAAGTAATGATGCTAACAATATAAAGTGGAGCAGGAGGAAAAGCTACAGTGATCCTGACAGCTGATACTGCTGTTATGGTCAGGACAATGACGTAAGGCTAAAGACCGTGAGCCACTAATCTGAATGGCTCTTCCAGTTCATATGGCCCTGCAAATCCAGGCTGTCATTCCCTCCCCATGTTAAATCCTCCCACGGGCATCCCCTTCTTCCCAACGCTCCAGGATCTGAGGTACATCCTAGCCATGCTTGGTACAGCCACTAGGGACCATGCACGGGAGGGTGCAGCAGCAGTCAGATGAGAATAAATAAAGAAAAAACAAAACTCTCAGTTAAAAATCTTACACAAGATCAGAAAAAGAGACTCCAGGAACAAGTAGACTTGCAGATTGTTAAAAAAAGTTAAATACTTGGGAATCTATCTTACAGCTAAATGTACCACTTTGAAAGAAGATAATTATGATAAATTATTGAAGGATATTACAGGTGATCTGGAAAAATGGGCCAATTTACAACTGTCTTTGATGGGAAGAAGAGCACTTGTTAAAATGGATATACTACCAAAACTCTTGTTTTTGTTCCAAATGATTCCTGTAAAAATTGATAAAAAATTACTTGATGATTTAAACTCTCAAATTTTGAGATATATTTGGAGAAAAAAGAAACCTAGGATTAAATTAAAAAGGCTTCAGGAAACCAAAAAGAATGGGGGTTTTGGTCTTCCTGATTGGATGTTGTACTATCAAGTGTCTATTTTAACTTGGCTAAAAGAATGGATAACCTTGCGAAATAAGAGAATTTTGTATCTTGAAGGTCATGATTTGCAAATGGGTTGGCATGCTTATATGTGGTATGAGAAAGCTAGGTCTCATGGGACTTTTTTAAGTCACGTTATTAGAAGATCATTACTGTCAGTGTGGGAAAAGTTAAAGTCAAAATTGTATAATAAACTACCAAGATGGCTTTCACTTATGGAAGCTTTTGTGTATCCAAATGTATTGAACTTTGAAGGGATAATAAGATATGACGATATTTTGGATAAGGATGGAGGCCTGAAACTAGATCAAGAAATACAAGAACAGGGACTCAATATCTCTTGGTGGTATAAGGTGCAGATGCAATCAAGATATGCTAAAGACTGTAAAATATGGGGGTTTTGTAAAGATTCAACAGCGTTTGATAAAGTGATGCTAAAAACAGATGAGAAAATGATTAAAAGAGTATATGATTTCTTACTTGACAGGAAAATGGAAGCGGAACAGGTTAAGGAAACTATGATAACATGGGCACAAAATTTTGGATATAATATTGAATTAGAAAAGTGGCAAAAGCTATGGGAGAGAAATATTAAGGTAACATAAGCAACTTCGTATAAAGAAAATTTATATAAAATGTTCTATAGATGGTATTTGTTGCCAAGTTGATTAGCTAAGATGTTTCCAAATATGTCAAATGGATGTTGGAAATGTAAACATAAAGTGGGTACTTTTTACCATATGTGGTGGACCTGTGAAAATGTGAAAAAGTATTGGATTAAAATAAATAAATGGCTTGAGGAAATGCTACAAAAACCCTTAGCTTATAAACCTGGAATTTTCTTGTTAGGCATCACACCGGAAGATATTAACAGACAGGAAATGTATTTGATGTTACATTTAATCACAGCGGCAAGGATTGCGCTTGCTCAATACTGGAAGAGTGAGGAATCACCGATCAATGAACTGATTTTAAAAAAGATTTTGGACTGTGCAGAAATGGACAGATTGACTCTATCACTGAAGGAGAAAGAAGATACTGACTTCTATCAAACTTGGGACCTTTTTTATGATTGGCTGGAGAAACAGGACTTGGCTTAGATTTAAAGATGTTTTTAAATGTTTATAAATCAATCTGAATATGACTATAGAATGTTAAAAAGATATGTCGTAGGGGGCTGACCCAGTACGTCCGATGTATTTGATGATTGATGTTTTTAGTTTTAGTTTAAAATCTTAATAAAATCTTTATAAATAGAGGAAAAAAAGAGATATCTCCCCATGACTATACATACAGGAGCACCATGTATCATTAAGCCAGGCTTCCCAGCTGCTTTCAAATTCCTTCCCCACCATTTCCATTGAAAGGAGGACTTACAGTAGCTCTGCTATGATCCTCCTGCACCCCACCCCACACCTCCTTTGCTTTAACTGAGAAGAAAGATCCATGGCAGTCATGGCCAATACCTGTCAGTGTTTCATCTACTGCACATGAGAAAATTCCCATGGCTGATGAAGCCACGGATAGGAATTGTGCAGGACACTGCATGAAACAAGGCTTTGTGACCTTCATTAAGCAGGATATGGATCTCTGTTGGTACTTGAACTCGGGATACCAGGATACCTTCTTTGCTGTGGTAGTGAAAATTCTTTAGGTATGTTGTGGTACAAGAAACAAGGGAACCAAGACCAACATAGAGGACTCTTTCTGATCACAGTCAATCTAATTCCCCATACTTGCTCCTTGAAGTAAATAGGATTGTATCTGCTTGTCCCATGCTAAAGATGCTGACCAGTTTCATGCATCTTTGACCTTCCTTGACCCAGGAACTAGCAAAGGATTATGACTGTGAGTGGGCATGCTATTTGCCATTTTTGAAAACCAAGCCAGAAAATCCACATCTGGGCTGTCTCATGGTGTCCAGACTTGGAAACTCTGGTTTGTTTTGGGCTTAAACAACCTAGAGTTACTCCATCATCAAATCATGGAATTTATCATGACATGTGAACTGGGTCAGTGATTAAACAGCCATAGTGTCTGATCCATCATCAACTACTAAAGCAACTTCACAGAAAAAAATTAAGAAGTGGAACTTTAAATGCCCATCTGACTAAAGTTGGGTTCAAGTGCTAAAAAATTTGAAGACTATTGGGCTAACTAGGTCAATTGTTGGCCAGCTTACTTAAACTGGAAGAAAAAGAGTTTAAAAGCTTGTTAAAATGTTGCTTCAGGAAGTGTAGGGGGCGACCAAACTCAAGTGAAAATAGTTCAGTCACAGTAATAAAGGGGGGGTTCTGCCAATCACAAACCTGGGACATGGGTGATCACTCATGCCACTGGCAGTCATCTAGTGCAAATGCCCCCAGACCCTTCAAAAGCTACAACTTTATCCTGCCATAAGCTTTCCGGGGTCGAAGCCCCTCCTCAGGTGGACCGAGCAAATACTCATGGGTTGGGAGTATGTTCGGGACTCGTGGTGCCGTGAGGATGGCAAAGTCCGAGGGAAGTGGGAAGCATTTTATGATGGAAAACGCACTTTTCATCAAATACTGGACAGTTCCCCCACTGCTCCCCCATCCTGCCCAAAGAGCCCGACCTGGCTTTGGACCTCTTGTGAGGGAGGCCTTTTCATTAAGCAGGTTTTCCTCTTCCCTTGTGCCATATTTATATTTTATATCTTACATGTATATAATGCATATTTATACTATAGCTTATTTTCAAGAACTTTTTATTTAACCAATATTTTAAAGTTAATTAATTCTAATGGTTTATTTATTTATTTTATTGGTTTATTTCAACTATATTATTTTATACAGTCGTGGTATAGCCAATTTGTTTGTTTGTTTAGGATCAGTGGGTTTTAATGTTGTAAACCACCCAGAGAGCCCTCTGGGCTATTAGGGTGGCATATAAATGCAAATAATAAATAATAATAATAATAAAAAACTAGATGCAACACAGGAGAATATCCAATCCCATACTGCCTAATGGCACGTATGTTAAGGACATGGGTTTTCAGATGCAATTTCACAGCATTTTCAGGCGTAAGTGAACATGGAAAGCCCTTAATACAACATGCTACTGAAGTGGTTTTTGAAAGTGGTTTTTGACTTTGTTTTCAATACCAAGTTGTGAGTGTTTCTTCCCAGGAGCTATGTAAGGCAGTTATTGTCACAAATATTTGTACGTTCACAAAGTCCTTTGTAATCAATGGCAACAAAAGTATGCCAAAACATCAGAAGTGCTACAAGTTGTCTATCTTTGTACTAAAAGAATCTTTAAGAGGAAACTGAAGTGTTTTTTTTTTTTTTTTTACTTTTTGAATGAGGGTAATAATCTGTTAATGGGCTAGCATGCTATAAAATGCTAAAAATGGTCATGCATTTTCACCTTGTAATTGTGAAATGAAACATAGAAAGTCAGAGAAAGAAAATCCCTGAGGGGGAGGCGGATGCAAATATAAAAGTGCAGATTCTAATCCACAAAGAATCTGGAAGCAGAAGCCTTGGTAAAATGGCAGGTTGAAAGTCAAAGAAGCTGATAATCCTGTTTGCATTTCTTCCCTGAAAACAAGAGGAGCAATCCAACCAAAATAAGAGTGTTCCAAGTCTCTCTAATTTCAGTCGAAGCTATCTGGGAACATTTAAATCAATAGAAGCTCTGTTGCTATGCACAGTGTTATTTGGAAGTCCCATTGAATTAATTGGGACTTTCTCCTGAGTAGTAATGTGTATGGTTACACTATTAACCTTTGAATGGTTTGTACCAATAATTACCAGCAGAAGAGTTCACTGAATCTAATGCTCTTTTTTCAAACACACATGAATGCATCTTGTTGTTCATCTGTTCTTTGCTGGTTCTCTATAGAAGTCAGATGCACTAAGTCATAAATGTGTCCGGTGGGTTATTAGCCTGCGATGCTGCCATGGCAACTCTGTATGAACGAAAGCTTCCCTGCTATATGAAGTGCACTAAATGCCATTCCAAACACTTTGTCCATTGCTGAGTTACAGCTAAGATGTTGAGTCCTGCTTAGGAAACACCATTTTGTAAAGGGCAGAAGAGAAGCTGTGGCAGCCAAGCAACCAGAGTCCAAATTAATAAAGTGCACTCGCCTTAATAATGGACACCACCAATGCGAAGCCATTTTATCATTTGTGAGAGGTTGATGGTATAATTAGTAGTGTTAGCCGTTGCTCTCAGGAGAAGATAGCAATTGTTTTGTGCATCATAAGCAGCTACTTGCATCATAAGCGACCTGAAGCTTGGTAAATGGTATGTATAAGATTTGGCAGGAGCTTTCTATTTTGCACCCCAGTCATTTCAAAGGAGAAACACTCTGTGGTTGCCTGAATGCGTGTAGAGGCTGGGGAAGTGCATGGGCCCCTTGCTGTGTGGAATCAGCACGGTCTTGCATGTACTCTCTATGCCGGCTTGCTTTGTCAGGATTGCAGTTGCACCGAGAGCTCTACTTGTGATTCCTGGAATGCAAGGACTGTCTTTCAGATCTGACCAATTTGATATGCCGAGATTGGAAGAAAGCTGGGGGAAACTGATGCACCTGGGAACATAGTGAGCTGTGCTAGAATGCACAGCCGCAACTTTCCACCCCTTTCAGCCCTCACATGAACATCTGATAAGAGAATTCTAACATGAAATTCTATCATGTTCAGAGCAATGATGGTTTCATTTTGATGGCAAACATTAAGAAGCAGATCTATCTAGTTTTTAGGAGACATGCTTGGGACATCTTGGGTTCACCCTGTTTAGAAATCCTGGAATAGTAGTCCAGGAGAATGTGCACTCGGATTCACAGATAGATGCCTTCTCCTCGAACCTCAGCAGTTTTATTGGTGAGAACAGCCCAGGTAAACCACTCTGCAGAGACCAAACTTACAACAGCACTGCCAGGTAGAGATATGCCTACCAACTACAAGTTTTCAGAACATATACAGAGTGTTTTATAGGTTTCTGTTGTTGTTTTTGTTAGTCGCGAAGTCATGTCCAACCCATTGTGACCCCATGGACAACATTCCTCCAGGCCTTCCTGTCCTCCACCATCCCCCGGAGTCCACTTAAGCTCACACCCACTGCTTCAGTGACTCCATCCAGCCACCTCATTCTCTGCCATCCCCTTCTTCTTTTGCCATCTATTGTTCCCAGCATTAGGCTCTTTTCCAGGGACTCCTTCCTTCTCATTAGGTGGCCAAAGTATTTGAGTTTCGTCTTCAGGATCTGGCCTTCTAAAGAGCAGTCAGGGTTGATCTCCTCTTGGACTGACTGGTTTGATCACCTTGCGGTCCAAGGGACTTGCAGGAGTCCCCTCCAGCACCACAATTCAAAGCCCTCAATTCTTCGGCGCTCATCCTTCCTTATGGTCCAGCTTTCACAGCCATACATTGCAGCTGGAAAAACCATAGCCTTGACTATACGCACTTTTGTTGGCAGGGTGATATCTCTGCTTTTTAGTATGCTGTCTAGATTTGCCATAGCTTTCCTTCCCAGGAAGAAGCGTCTTTTAATTTCTTGGCTGCAGTCCCCGTTTCTAGTCATGTACAAAGGAACAAGGAAGATGGTGGGGGAAGAATGGGCACATATCAACAGATAATGTATAATGTAATGTAGAGGGGACATGTTGCAACCATGTTGCAGTAAATATCAGTGATTAACAGAGTATTGATATGGCAAACAGAGAGCCAGTGTGGTGTAGGGGTTAAGAGCACGGGACTGGGACTCAGACGATCTGGGTTCTAGTCCCTGCTTGGCCATGGAGCCAACTGGGTGACTTTGGGCCAGTCACAGACTCTCAGCCCAACCTACCTGACAGGCTGGTTGTTGTGGGGATAAGATGGAGGAGGAGAGATGATGTAAGCTGCCTTGAGCCCTTAGTAGGAAAAAAATCAGGGAAAAAAAAGTACATGAATCACAACTGATCCTGGTTGTGGGTTTTGACATGCAAGAGCAGGTGATTTCAACAGAACAGGAAGAACTAGTCAGGGATGTTTGCTGCAGTCCAGCAGATAACAGGATATAAAGCTAACAATACAACTAACTTTGCGACAATGTAGCAGCTGCCTCAGGAGAGGGGAGAGTTTCAGTCTCTTAAAGGAACAGATGAATAATAAAGCCTCAGGGAAAAGGAGCCTGGATGAGAATTTTGGTTCTTTCTGAGCAAGGGGAGCTGGACACAGTGGGTTTGATTTTATATCACAAAGGCACACCTAAGCAAACTTTATTGATAAAGATTTATTTGGATTTTCCCAAGAACCCCATTTACTAAATTATAACTTGACATTCTGACATTGCTGCTGTGCTTTTCCTCGCATAGCAGTGCTTGACATTCAGAAAAAAGACCAGATTGCTAACTGACCCAAAATAAACCAGCATGGCCTGTCCCTGTGCCTTGACCTGCAGAAATTATTTTATTAATTATTTTACAAGTTCTATGTATGCCCACATATTCCAGTATAACATTTCTGGAATGTTGGTTTTTTAAAAAGATAAACAGTTAAAAATACAACACATTTCAAATAAAATCAACAATAACACTGCAGGTTAGTCCAGGAAGGCACCCTGAAATAAAGTGTTTTCAGGAGGCACTGTAAAAATAATAATTACTATGTTGGCATCTGCCTGACCTACAGAGAGGAGTTTTGAGGGAATGAGGCTGATAGATCACCTTGATAAACCTTTTGTACAATGGAGAGAAACATCATCCATCTGATAATTCATGCAAATCTAGCTAAGGTAACAGGCTGAGTAACAAGGACCAAGGGAAATTTGGTAATTTCAAAATGAGATCAATGTGAGGACTCACTAACATTTGAGCTTACACAGAAGTCTTGATTTTGGAGGGCATGAGTTGAATTCTGCCTTTTTTATGGAATCACTTGCCCCGATGCATTGATCAGAAAGCTGGACTCAATGGCCTTATATGCTCCTAGGCTCCTTCCAAATTCACTTATTCTATGAACCTATGGTTCTATAAAGACCTCCAAAACTAGGTCCAGACGTGTGGAACACCACTCTAGGCCCTACATAAACACAGAGACGTTGTTGGATGAGAAGCTGGAGGCCAGCCCTTTCTTTTCATGCATGCCAAGCTGTGCCCTCACTGCCCCCCACCCAAAAAAAAAAGGTAAGAAGGAATGGATGGATCCCATTGTCACTACCTAGTAAAGGGGAGGTTTGAGTGATCCTTTAATTATTTATGTCCTGCCTTTTCACTGAAATTAGATGGCAATGAAGAAACTAGTGGAGATGCAGTGGGAGGTGAGAGCATCCGGAGACATGTGGTCACTTCTAGGCAGAGCCAGAGGAGGGGTTTGGGAAGACCGTGGGCGATCCATTGCGTGTACAGAGGGGTGTTAGGGTGTCTGTTTGAGAAGGTTTTGAGGGGTGATCTTCAATAAGATAGTAATGAGTGGATGGGGCAAGTGGCTCTTGTGTGCTAGGAGTGTGAGAGGAATACAGCGGAACCACGGCTCACGAATGCCTCAGTTCACGACCAGATCAGGTCACGAACAGAAATTTCAGGGAAAAAATTCCTCAGGTCACGAACTCTGCATCAGGTGACAATTGCGATCGCACCTGTCTTCCCTGCGTGACCGCGACTGTGATCCTGCTCGGGGCAGATGGAGATGGGTGCGATTGCGCTGGGTGGGGGGAAGATGGCCATAATCGCAGTCATGCTTGTGCAGGGAACACGGGTGTGATCACGGTTGTGCCCAGTGGGGGGGGGGGTGGCCGCGATCGTGCCCAGGGGGACAGATGGCCACAATCTTTGTTGTTCTTTGTCAATTTGCTTCAAATTTTTGTGATTAAAAAAAGATAGTTACGGAATGGATTAACCTTATTTACATTGAACCTTATGGGGAAATTTGACTTGGCTCATGATCATTTTGGGTTGCGACCAGAGTCATGGAATGGATTAAGTTTGTGAGCCAAAGTACCACTGTAGTTCTTACATGCCATGAGTGTGAGCTGAGCTGAGATTAGAGGAGGTTCCCAAAAAAGAAGGAACTATGGTTTCCAGTGGAATAGAAGTTCACACCCCCTTCTCTGCTATGTATTTGGATCCTTGGACAAATGATTTGCCTTTGAACCTCATCAGTTGGCCTGTCCATGAAAAGGATATATTGTGAGTAGCTATACCTACCACAGTAGCAACTTCATGAATTAACTTTCCTCATGGCAGCCATTCATTATAGTGCCCTGGCTATTTTCTCAAATTCCTAATGTCACCACCAGTCCCAAAGATTGGAGACTCTGCTACATCCTGTTGCACTTGATGGGACTTACTTCAGAGTAAACATGCTTGCATTATTAGTATTTGGTCTCTGTGAAAGCAAACTTGGTCTTATGGTAGTAACGCGTAACGTTTAGTACAAATTTTGTCTTGAAACACTGCCAGGAGCTAGCTGGCCCTTCTGTGATGCATTGCTGAAACTGACCTGAAGTGTCTGAATTAAACTGTTCTAACCCCCAGCAAATTGTACAGGTCTATATAGTTTTGTCAGGTCAATCCAGAAGTACAAAGGTCCAAAATTGGTGCAGCTGGGCAAAAGTTGGGAAGCAGGCATCTAAGCCTAAAATCAGTGCTGTATGGCAGATTTTGGGGAAGAGATCCAAGCAGACTAAGGACTCCAAAATATGGCAGAACTGGCTTATAGTTCTAAACAAGTAAAGTAATACACATGGGCAGCTTAAGGGGGTGTTTTTCATAAGACGGTTCCATCCACAATCTTGATCAAGAGTGAAATATATAAATCTGAACACACCCTTTTGTTGAAGTGTTGCTGGAACTGTCAAACTATTAGCCTTAGCAAGCATAGCCAATAGTGAGAGATGATGGAAGTTGTAGTCCAGCAGCATTCAGCAGGATGTGTGGTCCCCATCACTGGCTTAGAATTAAATGGAGATGAATGAATATCACATTTATTCCTAAATTTGGGTTTTTCTTGATCCATCATCAAGGAACAGCAAGAAGTCACCTTGTGGCTATAATACAGCATGGGGTTTGTCCAAACTAAAAAAAAGCAACAACAAAACCTGTAGGTGAAATTTCCCATTAAACATTGTTGATTTTCCTGAGTCCAGTTCTGAAATTAGATGCAGAAGTTATGACTGCAATTATATTTAAAGAATACATGCATTTATTCATGCCTAAACTTTCATTAACATTACGACAATGAAGTCACATGGACTATATTTATTTCATGTGTAGAAAAATTCATAGCACCTTCTGTTCCAATTGTTCATGCTTCATAACAACAAATTAAAAACAAGTATAACACATTCAGTTAAAACTCAATTAAAGTAGCAAATACAATCTAGAAACTAATCTTCCCTTTAACAATATACAGTAGCAGTTTAGCAGCTTTCCTTGACTATTACACATAATTTTAATTTATTTCTTAAATCTGTAGTTATCCTTTTAGCTATTCCTAATATGTTTCAGCATTTTTCCCACTGTGTGGTCATATTTCCAACCATTTTATTTGTAACTTGAATTGTTAGAACAATCTGCTTTTCACTTGCATTCTGAATGCATTTTTTGAGAGTCAGGTCGATATCTAAGGTCTGGTTCTAATAAAAGGCCAGACCAAAAACACACACACACAGCAATGGTGTGGCACTTGTGCCCCTGCCTTGTTTTCTTCCAACAAATTCTGACAGTTAATGTACTGAAAAAGTCTCTTAAAAATCTCTAGGACATCTATTTCAGAACTACCCTGCCTAGGATTCCCTCTTAAACCAATTTAATTTTGTACATAGAGATTTATAAGGTTTGTTAAAACTTCTTTCTGTATTGTGCAGATTTCCAGATGTCCTTCATTCTTTTGTCTATTAATTCTTGGAATCATTTTGGGGTATGTGATGGGGATGACAATTTATATCCTGTTTGCATATGTGTCTTTCCCAAATCATCTCCTTTAAAGTTTTCAAAATAGTTCATCAGTCCACACAACTTGCAAAACTTGGTCTACTGCAGAATCTACTGATTCAATTCCTAGAACATCTGCATCCTTTGAGGATTTCTCTGATGATATTAGTACCTACCTAACTGGAAGGTACATTTTTCTAGTTTTGTCAGTACAGAATGGCAACTCAACACAAACATGTAAGAATTCAAAGTTCACAAAACAACAACAAAATCTTAGTTGTAATTAAGCTATTCCAACAAGTAATGTTGATAATATGAAAATTATATTTTTGACATTTCTTGATTAATTTGTGGAATTTTTTTTATGCCTAAGAACCTGGCTGGAATAAAATAGTTGTGCAGCTCTTGTATATAGGAATGGGAAGAATGATAATAAACTCCTCCATTTACTCTAATAAACTCCTGTACATGGTAGGCATATCATGAGCAGAGCTGGGGGTCAGACTAGATGATCCAGGAGACCCCTTCTGACTCGCTCTGTTTTCTATGTTTCTACGTTTTTCCATAATATATGAATTTTAACACTTTGCAAACAGTTATTGTAATTTTTTTCTTGACTCTTTTTTGTTCTCTTGAAATATATATATAGTTTGAAAAACTTCACAACAGAACTTGTTGTTATTGCTATGAGAGGTTAAATGGTCTCCAGATTATGGCAGTCCTATGAATGAATGCCTTTCAAAATGTCTTGTTCCTGACAGACCTGCTCAGCTCTTCTAAATTCAAAGGTAGAACTTCTTTAATGGAGTCAATACATTTCACTTGAATAGCCCATGAATATTCTCTCTCTCTCTCTCCCTGTATGTTTCTGTGTACAACTATGGCATACTTACAATCTCACTTTCTCATATTAATGCATTTGTTAAATCAAAGTCCCTTTGGTTAAACTGTCGCTTTCTTCTCACATCAAGAAAGTTGGGGACTATTTTAAAAGACAAAAATGACTCACACCAAAACAGTCACAATTGTAAATATGCCTCTAGTGGCCACATCAACTGTTTTTTAATTTGGGTTTACTCCTGAGTAGGAGCAAGCATATTACAGATTGGGACCTTAGCATGGAGTGTAAGGAGGTTTTAACGAACTGGATTGAAAACCCTCTGTTTATTCTGGAATCAAAATTTAAAAAGAAGAAAAAAGTGATAGTTCACATGATGGTCCTCAGAGGCAGAGGGTTCCATATTATAATTCTACTTTGACTTTCCAGCCAGTTTATCCCAACTATTGTTGCTAGTCGCGAAGTTGCATCTGACCCATCGCGACCCCATGGACAACATTCCTCCAGGCCTTCCTGTCCTCCACCATCCCCCAGAGTCCACTTAAGCTCACACCAACTGCTTCAGTGACTCCATCTAGCCATCCCATTCTCTGCCGTCCCCTTCTTCTTTTGCCATCTATTGTTCCCAGCATCAGGGTCTTCTCCAGTGAGTCCTTCCTTCTCATTAGGTGGCCATAGTATTTCAGTTTCATCTTCAGGATCTGGCCTTCTAAAGATCAGTCAGGGTTGATCTCCTCTAGGACGGAAGGGTCTGATCTCCCTGCGGACCAAGGGTCTCACAGGAGTTTCCTCAAACTCCCACAGTTCAAAGGCCTCAATTCTTCGGTGCTTAGCCTTCCTTATGGTCCAGCTTTCACAGCCATACATTGCAACTGTGAAAACCATAGCCTTGACTATACACACATTTGTTGGCAGGGTGATGTCTCTGCTTTTTAGTATGCTGTCTAGATTTATGATAGCTTTCCTCTGAAGGAGCAAGCGTCTTTTAATTTCTCGGCTGCAGTCCCCGTCTGCAGTGATCTTGGAACCCAGGAAGATAAAATCTGTCACTACCTCCATTTCTTCCCCCTCTATTTGCCAGGAAGTGAGAGGACCAGATGCCATGATCTTAGTTTTCTTAATGTTGAGTTTCAAGCCAACTTTTCTACAATCCTCCTTCACTCGCATCAAGAGGCTCTTCAGTTCCTCTTCACTTTCTGCCATTACAGTGGTATCATCTGCATACTTAAGGTTGTTGATATTTCTTCTGTCAACGTTAATTCCAACTTGTGATTCATCTAGCCCTACCTTGCTCATGATGTGCTCTGCATATAAGTTAAATAGGCAGGGAAACAGTATACAGCCTTGCCAAACTCCTTTTTCAATTTTGAACCAATCAGTGGTTCCGTGTCCAGTGCTCACTGTTGCTTCTTGACCCACATACAGATTTCTCAAGAGACAAATAAGATGGTCTGGCAGTCCCATCGCTTTAAGAACTTGCCACAATTTGTTGTGATCCACACAATCAAAGGCTTTAGCATAGTCAATGAAGCAGAAGTAGATGTTTTTCTGGAGCTCCCTAGCTTTCTCCATGATCCAGCGTATGTTGGCAATTTGATCTCTAGTTCCTCTGCGTCTTCAAAACCCTGCCTGTACTTCTGGTAGTTCTTTTTCCACAAACTGCTGGAGCCTAGCTTTTAGGATTTTGAGCATAACTTTGCTAGCGTGTGAAATGAGTGCAATGGTGCGGTTGTTTGAACACTCTTTGGCATTGCCCTTCTTTGGGATTGGAATGTAAACTGACCTTTTCCAATCCTGTGGCCACTGTTGAGTTTTCCAAATTTGCTGGCATATTGAACTGTAGCACTTTAACTGCATTGTCTTTTAGGATTTTGAATAGCTCATCTGGAATACTGTCTCTTCCACTAGCTTTGTTGTTGCTCAGACTTCCTAAGTCCCTTTTGACTTCACATTCCAGGATGTCTGACTCGAGGTCAGCGACAACTTCATCGTGGTTATCAGGAATGTTAAGATCTTTCTTATACAGTTTTTCTGTGGCAACTTGCCACCTCTTCTATTTCCTCTGCCTATGTGAGGTCCATGCCATTTTTGTCCTTTATCATGCCCATCTTTGCATGAAACGCTCCCATCGTATCTCCAATTTTCTTGAAGAGATCTCTGGTCCTCCCTATTTTATTGTTTTCTTCTATTTCTTTGCACTGTTCATTTAAGAAGGCATTCTTATCTCTTTCAGCTATTCTCTGGAATTCTGCATTCAATAGGGTGTATCTTTCTCTTTCTCTCTTGCCTTTTGCTTCCCTTCCTTCCTCAGCTATTTGTAAAGCTTCCTCAGACAGCCATTTTGCTTTCTCGCTTTTCTTTTTCTTTGGGATGTTTTAGTTGCTACCTCCTGTACAATGTTGCGAACCTCCTTCCATAGTTCTTCAGACACTCTGTCTATCAGATCTAGTTCCTTAAATCTATTTGTAACCTCTACTGTATATTCATCAAGGATACGATTTAGGTCATACCTGAGTGGCCTAGTGCGTTTCCCTACTTTCTTCAATTTAAGTCTAAATTTTGCAACAAGAAGCTCATGATCTGAGCCACAGTCAGCTCCTGGTCTTGTTTTTACTGAATGAATGAAGCTTCTCCATATTTGGCTGCAGAGCACATAGTCAATCTGATTTCTGTGTTGACCACCTGGTGATGTTCATTTGTACAGTCACCTCTTGGGTTTTGGAAAAGAGTGTTTGCTATGACCAGCATGTTGTCTTGACAAAATTCTACCAGCCTGTGCCCTGCTTCATTTTGTACTCCAAGGCCAAACTTGCCTGTTATTCCAGTTATCTTTTGGCTTCCTACTTTAGCATTCCAATCCCCCATGATGACAAGGACGTCATTTTTTGGTGTTAATTCTAGAAGGTGTTGTAGGCCTTCATAGGTCCGGTCCACTTGAGCCTCTTCAGGATCTGTGGTTGGGGCATGGACTTAAAGAGCTACTCCATTGCTTCTGAGGGATTCTTGCCCACAGTAGTATACCTGATGGTCATCTGAATTAAATCCAACCATTCCTGTCCATTTTAGTTCACTGATTCCTAAGATGTCAATGTTCAGTCTTGTCATTTCATGTATGACCACGTTCAGCTTACCTTGATGCATAGATCTTACATTCCAGGTTCCTATGATGTAATGTTCTTTGCATCATCAGACTTTCCTTTCACCACCACATGCATCCTCAACTGAGTGTCCTTGTGGCTTTGACCCAGTTGCTTCATTCTTTCTGTCGCTACTAGTACTAGCCCTCCACTCTTCCCTAGTAGCATGTTGGACACCTTCCAACCTGAGAGGCTCATCTTCCAGCGTCATATCTTTTTGCCTTTTGGTACTGTCCATGGGGTTTTCATGGCAAAGATCCTGGAGTGGGTTGCCATTTCCTTCTCCAGTGGATCACGTTTTGTCAGAGCTCTCTGCTATGACCTGTCCATCTTGGGTGGCCCTGCACGGCATAGCTCATGGCTTCATTGAGCTGCACAAGCCTCTTCGCCACGACACGAAAGTGTTTCATGAAGGGGTTCTCCCAACTAGTCACTTTTAATATCAGAGTCAGGCTGTAGGCAAGAGAGTACTACAGGTTGGAGTAAGTTTCAATATTTCTCTTGCCCAGCATCATCACTTTTCTTGGTGCTTTGACTATCACTCTCATCCCCATGTAAATATGCTTGGAGCAACTCTTTAGATAAAGACTCAGGCCTTTTGCTATTCTGTGTAGTTTGGCCCTGACATGCATTGATGAGTGGAGATCTTGCGAAAGACTCGCAGTCTAAAGAATCTGTCAAGCCATTTTTGTCCCACCAAATCTTAAGATAAAGTAGGCTACACTTCATCTAGTTCCTAAAATAAATGTGTAATCGGAATTGAACCATAATGTTGCACTGTGGTGACACCCTGTGAAATTTCTGCTTAAGAGGGTATGCTAGCTGCTTTCCATAATTCCCTGTGTTAATGACTATCAACATGTGCCTTTGGATTAAGAGCCTGCCTGTGTTAATTCTGATAATGAACAGCCTCAACATGCTACCTTGATTTCCCCACACACACCCCTCTGCCACAGCTCCTTTTATTTTTTTGCTCATTGTCTGCCTTTGTTTCATGTATTTGAATAGTTTTAGTGCATCTCTTGTGAAATGACAGACAGCCTGGCTGGGTTCATGCAGGCTTTCCATCTGCTTTGAATATGTGCCAAATTATAGAAGAATGTTCTTCCCCCACCCTGTGAGATGTAAGTATTTTATCAATTCTCCACATGCTTTAAATCTCTTTAATATGAGATAATGGAATTTTCTCTCTGCCCACCCCCTGAATGTGTGTACCTTTATTAGATTAGAGTATCGAAAACGGTAAGAGAATGATACTTCTATCCTTACTGTATAGTGGACAGATGCAATGGGACAAATAAACTTGATGTTCATGCTTGGAGGGCTCATGAGGAAGTCTCCTTGATGAAGCTAAGCAAGTCTGGCTCTGGTCAATACCTGCACAAGAGGCTGCCTAGAAACACCATGAGATAGCACCAGAGTGGTGTAGTGATTAAGAGTATGGGACTGGGACTCAAGCAATCTGGGTTCTAGTCCCCGCTCAGCCATGGAGCTCACCAGGTAGCTTTGGGTCAGTCACAAACTTGATATGAGGCTAAGAGGAGGAGGAGAATTATGGAAGCTGCCTTGACTTCCTTGAAAGGAAAAAAGTGGGATATTAAATAAATAAATACATGCTGCCCTGAGTTTCATGCTGGCAGAAAGATTGGTTGACACATACATTGGAAAAATGAATGAGATGGGATTCAGATTTTCCTGTGGATCCTTGGATGAGAGTACATTTCCCCCATCCTTCAGCTGTACTGTGGAGTCTATCCTTTGTGTGACCCCTGCTACTCAAATGAAGCCCTTGTGAACTAGTCTGCATAAATGAGAAATGGACTCCAGTAAGAAGTGATGCAGCTTCTCCAGTAAGAAGGTGTGCTCTCCACCCTAGTAAGTTGGAGCACAACTCACATGATTGCTTACCATTTGGCACACTGGTTGTAGCTGATGAAGGCTTTCTGTTTCTGGGTTATGCAAATGTAAGGATTGGATTGTGCAGAAGCAGAAAGGAGAGGGGAAGGGAAAGGTGGTAGTCAGTCCAAAACAGGGAGGTGGGAGGAGAAGGGAGAAAGTTCAACTGATTGATAATGCCTTGTTTAAGAAGGCTGGTTTATAGTCTTCTCAGAGCTCTTCAACGTTCAGTCCTCGATGCTGATGTCAAAGAAATTTTCATTATTAGCCTTACAGCCTTTCTTCTCTGCTTCTCTGCTTCTTTTCATTGTTCTAGTCCAGGGGTTGGCAACCTTTAACACTCAAAAAGCCATTTGGTCCCATTTCCCACAGAAAAGAGAACACCGGGAGCTGCAAAACCCTTTTGACATCTAAAATGAAGATAACACTGCATATATCATTTTTTACCTTTATGCTATGTATAAAAAAACTATAGTGTGTTGCATTTATGCAATCAATGAACTGCTACAGAAAAAACAAATTTTTATTTCTGCATGCAACAAAAACATTTTGAACTATGAAAGAAAAGACTCTGGGTTGAAGGTTACTTTCAAATAAAATACTCAATGTCTATTTGAGTCCTCCTTGTATTTATGAAATAAAAAGTCAAACTTAAATTATCCACTTGCAGCAAACCAAAAATGTCATCTGCTTCTGTCTGCCCTCATCCTTTTATCATATGTACTGGAGGGTGCAGTCAGCTGTCAACCTGAATAAAAAAAGGACTAACTGATACTTTCATACAGTAAATAGAGTTTCTGAAATACAACAAATATAAATAATAGTCTGGTGAAATATTGAACAAACATCCCTCTTCCAATGTAATAATGTTGCTGGAATTTTTATAAGAATCTTCTTAAAACAAGGAAGTAGATCTATATGTTCATTATGACTAAGCTACAGCTCTTGTTCAGTCACTAAAAACTGTTATTTTTAATCTAACATTATAAACTAGTAGGACGCCTTTCATATATTTTGAATAGGAGAACAGCTTCCTGCAGAGTCAAAGTCAGTGCTAAAGGACTGTATGCATTAAACAGCAAACCCCATAAGTTCGTCAGCAGTAAAAGCAAATTAATCTACCCATGTACCGTTAAACATTGGTTTTCTTCAGAAACTTTTCTTTTCTTTGATTTATCCATGGTTGGCCTACTGGGGGAAGAAGCTCAGTAAATCGGCGCCGGTCACAGATTGGCGCCTGTGCCGGCGCGGATCGCAGATTGGCGGCTGTGATGCATATTTTGAGTGACAGAGCCACAGCAGAGGGATTCAAGAGCCTAATGTCCAGTTCTTCTTCCCCTTATAGTATCACAGCTCCATACAATCTCATCACATGTGTCATATTCAGCTCTGTCTTTATTTCTGAAATGTCTATGGGATTTCATTTAAGAAGTTTCTAGAGGCCAAAAAGGAGAAACATTTTATTGTGACCTTAATTAATTTGTTGTGGATTATGGAAAGGAAAGATTAGGTTAAACATGGACCATGCCTGTGTGTGTTAGAGTTCACACAAGCTGGGGAGTGTAGATGCTAAGGCCGAGATAAACTTGTTAGTGAGAATGATTGATTATTCCAAGAGAATTTGAAGGAGGACCTAGGCATGCTTGGAAACATCCACAGTGCATTTTGCCATCATCACCTCCTCTACAACGACTATTTCTCTCTTTCTCTTGTGTGTATATTCAGAAGAAATCAAAATGGTTCTATGTGTAATACCAAGCACATTCTATGCAAACTGGAACTATGCCAAACTAAAAAAAAGTTCCAAAATGGACAGAATTTATAAGATTTATATTGCTGACAGTTACATAGCTAAGCATCTGTTTTTGCTTTGTAAACAAAAAATCTTTTCACACTACAGTTTACAACTATATACTAAAGATGATCACAGTGTTAATTATCCAAAGTGTTCCTATTCAAGATGGAAATATTTACTTGTACAAGTGTTATCTTTTATTTCTGTTATTTTCCCTTGACTTTTACCACCTAATTTGCAAAGCAATCACCAGGGTTTCTTCTTAATTGAATCTCACTTTACAATCAATTTAAGACTTACCTCTCCACAACTTTTTCCCCCATACGATTACTCTTTGTGTATTATTTTGTTTCATAGAAAGAAAGAAGAAACAGTGGGAACTGAGGTAACTTTTCTTTCTTCTCCAGAGTATGTTCTTAAGGATAATTCTACACTGTGCAATCTTGATGGTAGAATCTTCTGAACACATGGCCTAAACAGTTATCACTTTCATTTTTACTCTGCTGCATGTACACAGGGCATTCAGATCAAGATACTAGCACAGGGGGTAAGGGGAAAACATCTCCCTGTCAGTTTTTCCTACAACATGGCATACGAGTAGTTTTCTATATCTGTATCATGTCTCTCCTCACTCAGCTTTAGTCTAAATGGATGAGCCCAACTCAAAACCTTTCCTGATAGGGAATTTGTTGTACCCCTTGATAATTTTGATTACTCTTTCCCGTATTCCTTTCAGCTCCACAATGCCCATTTTGAGGTGTGCTATCCAGATCTGTAAATGTATTCCAAGTTTGGTCACATTGCCTCATTTCAGGAAGTCATTATAACATTGATAGCTTAATTTTTATTTATTTCCTAAATATCTGCAAGTGCTGGTTTCTTGTTTCCTGTGAGGTATACAGTTGTTATTGATCTTGGATTTTTGGAGAGAACTTCACTGCTGACAGAGCTGCCTATTTCCTTCTACCCCCTTGTTTTGTTTTGTTTTTTCACACACTGAGCTATAAGAGATTCCCTTCTCGCATGACTGCTAAGTTTCCTTCAGCAGTTTTGGTAAGGGCTTTGTCAAAAGTGTTTTTGCAAGTCCAAGGAAATAATCTCTACTGCATCACATCTACTCACTGTTTTGACTTTTCAAATAATGAAGGGATTAACAAGATGGAGCATAATTTTGCAGAAGCCATGGTTATTCTTCTTCATCTAAACATGTGTTGCAATATGCTAAATAATTTTCTCTTAAACAACCATGTCCACCAATTTACATAGAACAGACATTAGGCTAAATGCCTGTAATTTCCTTTCCCTTTTTAAATTAGTCAACCACTTTCCAGTTTTCTGTTATGGGGGTTATCTCACTGGCGCATTTCACATTTTTAGTTAGATCATCAATTCTACATTTGAATTCTTTAAGAAATCTGGATGGATACCATCTGGACCTGGTGATCAGTCTGTTTTCAATTTGGGAAGGTAATCTAGAACTTCATCTCTTATCACCATTATTTGCTTTATTTGGCAAACTCCATTTCTGAAAATTGTTCAGCAAAGGGATCTGCCCTACATTTTCTGCAGTAAAGACATTTATTACATTTTTATCGAATCCTTCCATCACGAAGGTCAGGGTACCCTTTCCTTTTATCCTCACAGCAATCCTCTAACGTAAATTTGACTAGCAATGGACTCAAATGGCCCAAGGTCATCTTTGTGCTTGACTGAACATCAGTCTCAAGTCCACAGTCTACATCCAACAACATCTCTTTGGGGGAGGGGAGGGGGGACTACCCTTTAAATTAACCTAACTTAATTTTAAATAGATAAATAATTCAGTCACTGCAAGTGCTTTTAAAAGTCCCTGTCTGGTTTCCAAATCCATTTTGTGAATAAACATTCTTATAATTTCTCAAAACAAAAGAGTATGTCTCCTGAACTGGGCTAGCTGGTTATCTTTCAAACTGTATTGGGGACAAGAAAGCAGAGTGATTTAATTACCCCATAATCATATAGTTAACTAACAAGATTCTGTTGAAGGAACTGGTGATTTTAATGAAGGAATCAATAGAGCCAGTAGTATTTAAATTGTACAAAGATGGAGCCAAGCATCAAAGGAACTATTTGTACACCATGCTGTACTACTCTGACCTTTACCAACTGGATATTTCTTAATGATCTAATACAAATTAATCATCTAACATTACACCACCAGATTCCAATGTCTTTCAAGTCAGTTACCTTTGAATAGAATCAAATATTCATTATATGTATGCAAAATCAATAAACCAAGTGTCTATGCTTTTATAAAGTATATTTAAATATGAAAAAAGTTCAGGAATAAAGCCGTTGTTAGTGGTATAAAAACATCTTTTAAAATTTCCTCTTCACTAGCTTTAAGATTCTACCACTTCAGGATCATGCAAAAGTGCAAGCCACCCCTATGTACCGGACTAATTTCTTTCGACAGTTTCAAAGCTAAAGCTCCTATTTTTAAGGTGGGATTTAGAAAGGTTTTTTTTTAATTGGGCATGATGCTATAGAGGCATATAGAATATATATACATAGCAACAAGCATTCCACCACAAGTCATTCTCAGCACTCCCTCGTCCACTGGCTCAGAGAAGGCGCACCACTCCTGCATTTCCCAGTGTTTTAACTCATCTTGCAGGCTCTTAATCATTTAAGCAACAAAACAGGCTTCCTTGATCTATGGGTCATTTTTGAATTCAGGAGAGCTTAGATCTGGATAGATTTGCATAGGGTTTCTCTCTAGACTCCTTGGTGATTGACTGGAGTAGTCCGTAGAATTAAGGGTATATTTCAGTTTAACATAAAGATACTTATATTTATAATTAGCTTTTGCATTTATAGAACAGATTAATTTACCTGTCTACTCTGAGATGGAAAGATATATATGTGAAAGGGGGAAGGATGATTTGGCAATTACCATTATTCATCCTTTCAATGCACCATCTAGAGAATACTATTTCTTTAATTACTTTTTTGCATAAATCAGAAGACTGTACCTGGAGAAATAAATATACATCAGATTTTCACACTGAATACTTAAATATCACTGCGGCCTCAGTAGCTAACATCTGCTTGTACCAATTTTCATGCACCATGACTATGTTTAAAGTAACTAAATCCTCTTTCAGTTGGAACAGATGGTGGTGGGGAAATCCTTTTTGATTTCAGACTTCCAAGGTTATAGACCTTGGCACTTATCACTTTAACAAAACATTGCCCCCCCCCCAAAAAAAGAATTTACATATGCAGTATACAGAAGCCATCAGACAGGTTTGCACAGAGTGATTTTTTTCCTGATTCTGACAGCTTCAGTGTAACTCCAGTATGTAAATTCTATCCTATGCTTTGTCAGAGTGATTGAAACCAAGGCCTTTTAGCTTGTACATTTCCAGCACTGTATAATTTGTTAATTGAAAGTGACTTTTCTATCTGTTCCAAGTGAGAAACAAGGCAGTTATTTTAAATATTGCTTTGATACATAAAAAAGGCACAGAATGTGGTTGTAGATTTATGCAACTGGTGCCCATATTGGCATGCCTTGGCTGTAAATGAACTGCATCCTGGGCACAATTCAGCCACTTCAACATGCAAAAGACATCATCGACCCTGATTTTATCATGGTGCTGGGCAACTGCTGTATGTTACTCTGTTGCTCATGGATGGCCATAGCAGGAAATGAAAAGGAGCCAGGAGCTTCTGGACAATGCAGCATGGCGGAGGAGGAACAAGAAAAGAACGGGTCAAATTACAGGGAATAGGAGCATGGGAGATAAGCTCTTCCTTCATATGTTATGGTCCCAACAAGCTCCTCCCACTTCTAAACTTATATTAACTAATACTGAGATGGCTTTAGAAGGGGATTGGACAGCTTCATGGAGGAAGAGGTTTTCAGTGGCTGCTAGGCCTTCCTAGATATGTACTCCCTTCTTTTTCAGAGGTGGCATGTCTGCATATGCCAGCTGCTGCTGAGGAGCTTGGGCAGATGGAGTTCGTGCACACACCCTTCTTGAGGGATCTTGTGGACAGCTGGTTTGCCACTGTGTGAATGGTATGTTGGACTGGATAGACCATTGATCTGATCCAGCATGACTTTTCTTATGTTCTTATGATATTGGCAATAATAAAAACTTATCTCCAAGGCCTAAGATCAACTCTGAGTTATCGATTGCAGTTCAACAGCAGCAAAGGATTAAAATTCCCAGTGGTTTCAGTCCCACTCATATACAGCCGATATTTAAAGAATATATTTTTTGAAAAATAACAATTTGCCAAAATTTAACATTTTTGTCTTTTACATGAAGACAATGAGTTTATCCCCAGAGCATAAAACATGTTACTAAAGCTTCAGAAAATCAAATGTTAAGAGGTAATTGAACTCTTGGTGTTCTCTATGACAGTTTACCTCAGGAAGAAATACTCTTATGTGAGATCAAGCACGTACATTTCAGAATTTGAACTGATCTCTATTGGGTTTCTGTCACCTTAATTCCCAAATCTTCATCCCATTTAAGGCTTAAGTAATCAATATTATAGGGCTGCTATAGAATACGCTACACTCATAGAGATGGAAGAGGTTGGTCAAAGAAACCAATTTTAAGAAGAAAGTAAATATATTGGGGGGATTAACAGTTTCCAAAGATTCACTTCCAACCTGATTGACCAGTTGCTGATGAAACCAAAGATATGGACTCACACCTGCTCTGTCACCAGACTCTGAGGAGAATTAATATTTCCTACTGGAAATGTTTTCCCTCCTTCCTTTGTTCTCATATTCTTTCTCCAAATCAATGCATGAGACAATGATAAACTCAAAATGGAAATTCACAGTGTGAAGATGATAAAGCTTCAGTGACTTTGCCACATAATTTTAAGATTATACAATTACAGATATTCTTGAAATCGAACAGCTATTGAAACTGGACACCCAATTTTTTCCTTTTGATTACTCTCAAATATGCTCAAATATTGCTACTAGTTAACTCGATCTTAATCATATTGACCAGGTCATTCCTAGCATGCAGTTACATAAAGTTATGCAATAGCACACTTGAATCTTATGTAGAACTGAACCAAAATCCTCCTTTCCATTTTGTTTCCCTGATCACAGGCAGCAAAATTCAGAATTCAGCTTGGTGGGTTTTAGAAGTGAGCAAAGACAAGGGCAAATTCACAGTTGCTGATGGCGATGTTTCCTGCTATTGTGTCTGGGCATTGTACCAATGATTCATTGGGTATCTCAGAAAGATGCTATACCAGCTGCCAGGAGAAGGACCCCTGGTAAACAGGTGGCAGTGATGAAAACAGCTAGTCTGGATGAAACCAGCCAGAAGTTGATTTGGGGAAGCTTTCAACACACCCCTTTGCAGTTTTCTGTAGAGGATTTTGACCCAGCTTCAAGTTAAACCTGGTAGTAGAGGTGTGGTGGCCACTTATTCCCCACCAAACAAGAGGTAATCCATCACAAAAAGTGGACAAAAGATTACACTGATCCTCATAACTTTTGCATATGTACACTTATATTTATAGGGTCATGTTTAGAAATAATACATGCAGTTTCAGCTGAAATGCAATCTGTCTCACCACTGTAGAGAAGACTGACTAGGTAACCCATGTACCTGTTCAGTCTACTGTGTGTTAACTGTTGATGGGCTTCAAGGTCCCTGTTTTTCTCCCATATAGTTCATTGAAATTAAGAAGTACAAGAGGGATGGGAAATCTTGGGGGGGGGGGAGATTCTCCAAGCACAGCGATGAACAATTTCAACAAGAAAAAATGTGTAGAAGACAACAGAGGAAGCCCATGTGGCTTTATAAAATGTTAAGAGACAACTTGAAAGAAAAAAAGAACATGTACAGGAGGTGGAAGCAGGGCCAGGCCACAAAGGAAATAAACAAATTAAACAAATGGCAAGGAAATTAAACAAATAGCAGGGAATTACATGGACAGCATCAGGAAGACTAAAGCAAGAAATGAACTAGAAATGTCAAGGGATGCTAAGAACAACAAGAAAGCCTTTTTCGGTACATCCAAAACAAAAGACTTGTGAAAAAGAAAGGTGTCCAGCTACTTAAAGTGCAGAGTGATAACAGAGTGATAAAGGCAGAGGCACTCAGTTCCTACTTCTCCTCAGTCTTCTCCCACAAGAAAAACTACAACCAAGGTGAGAAATGGCAGCCCAAGATTGACAGATAAATGATATCTAGATGGAATAAACATGTTCAAATCTCCTGGTCCCAATGAACTCCATCCCAGAGTTGTAAAAGAACTAGTGAATGATCTCTAAGATCCACTGTCTATTATCCTCAATAAACCATGGAAAACAGGAGAAGTGCCAGATGACTGAAGAATAGCTAATGCTGTCCCCGTCAACAAGAAAGGGAAAAAAGATGAATCTGGGAACTACAGACCAGTTAGTCTGATATCAATCCCTGGAAAAATTCTGGAGAAAATTATTTTAAAAATCGGTCTGCGAGCACCTTGAAGAGAATGCAATGATTAATAAAAGCCAATATGGATTTATCAAAATAATTATTGTCAGACTAATTTAATCTCATTTTTTTACTGTGTAATGATCCAATTGAACAGAAACTCTTGGGACTGCTGGGGTGTGTATCCTATTCAGTACTGTGCTGAGACTGGACAATCCTGGCTGGAGACAATGGCATGGCTGAACCCTTAAGGTTTTGGTTACACGTATATTATAAATTGGAGTGTGATAGCTTGACACATTATCTTGTGTCAGACTCCAGACTTCCAATAGAGATTTCCTCACTTGTTAAGAAATTAAAGCTGTGAGGTATAGACTCTGATCAATTAGGTTTTTTCAGCCAAAAGCAAAGTCTTAAAAGGAGAATCTTGGATATAGATTACTAGGAGTTGTTGAGTGCTGCCAATAAAACACTTTCCCCCCTGCACTTACATATTCCATTCTTAATAGGACAAAATACCACTTTTTGCCATTCTTAAAGGGCCACAGAAGCACAGGACATCTTTGGCAAGATGCAATGCCGTGTTGTCCACCTCAAAGTCAGGTAGATTTAAGAGGGTGCCATGTATCGAAAGGCAGTGCCAATGTGAACAAGGTGTGGAAACAACATCACACATGCATTTGGATCGCTATCTTGAAATTCTGCCTACTTCATTCTCATCCCCAAAACCTTTTGTTATTTTTGTACAGATTTGAGAAGTGAACATTTACGTGCATATGTTTTAATGTGCACACCCATCAATTAAAACAAGCAAATATTATTTTCTAAATCATGCATTTTAAAAGTGCACATTTCTTCTAGCATACGCATATTGCAAACATAATCATAAACTCTTCGATATGTATGCTTTGCCTGAAAAACGTGCTTGTGTTCACATTCAGGCTTGCAAATGTGTGTTCAGCAAACAAAGGTGAAATTGTCCTGCATCCCTATTTTAGAGGACTCAAAGTCCAAAATGAGTAGGAAAATGTTACAATCAGGATTATTTCTGAATTGATAATCAAATCTGATGCATGGTCCAACTCTATATGCCCTTGAGTTGCATGAGATGTTTTGCTGGAGATATAACGTGTTCACCCTCAAGTAAGTGTATTTCTCTCTTTGGTATAGTACAGCACACTTGAAATACAAAAAAAAAATTGTTTTACTGCATGAAAGTTAGAACAGATACAGATTCATAAACCATAGTTTAAATAACATCAATTTACAAGTTGAGCAGCCAATCTAAATAATATACACTTACATGTCTTAATTTTTAAAAGAATAAAGAACCCTATTCCCCGTATAGCCTTTTGAAACAGAATAGCATGGGGATAGGAACACAATTCTTAAGGAGAGATTTAGAACTTGGAATGATAGACCTGACTTGCAGCTTCATCCAAAGAGGTTTACTCTTGCTGCTGCATAGAGACAGGTGTGGGTGGCTGTTTGATGAGTTTGTGTTTGTGGAAGAAGCTTTATTATATTTTTGACCCCTCAGTTCTTCTTATGAAGAAAACACTCATTTGGATGACTCCCTACCTGTCCTTACCTCATCATGACTGTTCTATTGTGTTCTGTCACCTGGTTATATATTTTAATTAAAATTGGAATTAATTAGACAATTTCTGATGTACTTATTCCACCAAGCTACTTTTTGTTAATTCCATCATCCCTGGAAAATTTTCCAGGACTATGTCTCTTTGTTGCAGTGTACATGGCTTAATCTTTTCTAAGCAGGAATTCCCTGTTAGTTTTTAATTAAATCCTATCTTTACAACAAGCTGGTCACCAGCTTGCAGTCAATTTATTATGTTTTCTGGTTCCAAAGGTCAGTCTGGTATTGCCTTGACCATTCTCCCAGCATGCTGTAGCAACTCTCATGTTCTGGGTGGATGTTTACCTCTTCTTCTTATGACCTTTTCAAAATGAACTATACCCAATATGGATAATTAATTTTTAAAATCCACATAACAGTTGAAGAGTGAAAACATTTCAGATATTCTGTATGTCTTAGTGAATATATGGAAAGAGGTGCCTTATTTTTCCTCAGAAAGTGGTGGGAATCCTAGATTCTGCTTCTGCTGAAGCACCCCAGATGTTTAACTCCACTATTCTTAATTTTCATTTTAAAAAAGTTTACCCTAAGCAACCCTTGTAAACATGCCTTGGGGGCACTGATGGAGCAGAAGCAACCCCTGTATTGGTGATTAGCTTTTCATTGTTTTTTGTCAATTTCTTACTTCAGAGCGCAGTGGCAGATGGTAGCTCCTAAGAATATTGAGAAATAATAATTGTTTGAGGAAATCTGATTCTACTTGTAAATACCCTGAAAATTGCCTCCCAACCTGAAGGCCTCTATAGCTCAAAAATGCTGAAAGGCACAACTTAGTGCAACTAAGTAGATTCATGCAGAAACTCATAGCAGTCTAGTAAGAAACTGACGTGAAAAACATCCATTTCTTTTTCTCCTAGGTGAACAGAGAAACATAGAAATGGCAACAGGAAATGACAGATATGTAACACCCTGCAAAATATGCCTGGATGAAGGATTATCAAGAAACCAATGCAGGAAAGATTTCTCAAAGTCCTCCTTGCCAGTCATGCACACCTGAAGAGATCCAAGTAGCTCAGTGTAGTCAGGAATCTTTACAACCTGGATCTCTAGATGTTTTGGACTTCAATTCCTATATACCCTGCTGGCAGCAGCAGTGATAGGACATCATGAGAACTGAAGTCCAGAATGTCTGGAGCTCAGATCACTTCCCCCACTGAATAGTCATCTGAGAGATGGGAGGGATAAGAGCGCCAACATAAAGCCATTGCTTTGAACATTCCCGGAGACCGCAGCCGCTGCTGCAGCTGCAATAGCAGCAGCGTTCCCTCACAGCAACAGAGGCCTCTACTCTTGCCAAGATTAATCTGGTACATTGTTTTGAATGGCTCTATAACCTAGACAGAGTCCAACATTTCAGACTAGCTCCTGGCATCCATATGCCCTACAATTACTACTACAAAGCCATGGAAAAATCAAGGGTTATTATTACCTTTACAAAACAAGTTCTGCCACACCTCTTTAAATTGGTATGCTCAGCATTCTTATTTATTATATTTATATCCCACCTGTTTTCCTTGTAAGGAACACAAGGCTGCCTACATAATTCTCCCCCTCCTGTCAATCTTATCCCTACAACAACAACCCTGTGAGGTAGGTTAGGCTGAGTGTCTGTGACTGGCCCAAATTCACTCAGTTGGCTCCATGGCTGAGTGGGACCTAGAATTCAGAGTCCCTGAGTCCCAGACCTGCACTCTCAAACACTGTGCCACACTGACCGTCTTACAACAATTTCATTCTTTATGGAGAGGACTTTTGTCATATGCTGCTCTTATTTTCAGGCTGTGCAGAAACCCTCAGAGCCATGTCTTTAAATAATATGTTATTTTCAATAATATGGATTAAAATAGCCATTTGATGTGCCCTTCTGAGTGTTTCTGAGTGGTGTTCTTGCATTTAAATTGATCAAAGGCACATGGGATCAAGCTAGCTTAAATGAAAAATGAGTTACCTCAATTTTCATGAAGTAACATTTTCCCCTTCAATTTCCCCATTTAATTTCAACTCTCTTACTACAAAATATATACTTAAGATTCTTTTTGGAAAGATACTGTCTCTTAAGAGATGAAAAATATCTAATGGGTTCTCATTACCCGTATACGGAACTATATTGTGGCATGAAGAAAATGAATACCATAGGACGCATAGTGTATGTTTCTGCTTCATAGTAGCAAGTGTAAAGCTCACCACATGCAAACGCACAATTTATGTCCATATTTAATGTTTTTATTAAGGATGCAACACTACTCCCTTAGAAAAGAACCTATTTTTGCAAGAAGTTTCAATCCTATAGTGTAGTGCCACATTTTATTTTTCAATTCTAAATTAACTCCAACTGAGTTTAGTGAGACTTACTCTCTTGTAAGCATGAGGACGGAATTAAAGATAAAATCATGATCTTAGGGTATTTTGATCTTACTTTTGGAACAGTCATTTGTTAAATTTCCCAAGTAATTTAAGACACTGGTTCTCCTCAGCAATCATTCACTGGAAGAGCATTCTTCATTAGGTCAATTTGAAAGAAGCAAGATTTAGGCAGAGTTTCCATAGGTTCTGTCTTGAAGCTTATTTTGACTTAAGTCTATATGAGATAATAAACTTTGGTTTCTTTTTGCATGGTTGTTTTTGATTATTTTCATGTATATTTCCTAAATGTAAGCATCATCTGTGTGCATCTGTGAAAACTATGCATTTTTCTCCGATTGACACATTTCAGTGCACATATTCCAAAAGTAGGCATATTTTTCATATGCGCTTTTCAAATGCAGCATGGTGCTGACTGCAATTTATTTGGACTTGCAATCATACTGCAAGCTTGAGAATGTATGAACTTTGGCCACAGATTGCATTGGAGTCTATGTGTGGTCCAAAAGGTGGAAACTGGGTAAATCCTGATCAAAAATGAGCTGGAATTTCTCATGCATCCTTATTCTTCACTGATGTAACTCCTATCCTCTAATTTATCAGATCTGCTCCAGTTCTAAACTTCCTAAAACCATCACATCCACCCCAGATACTAGAAACACGTTAATGTATATGCAGTATTAGTCCTACTTAGAGTGAAGCCATTGAAATTAACATCAGTTAAGAATGAGATTAAATTCTATCCACATGGCCCTACTTCACAACAACTCAAAATTCATCTCTTGCTTTTTCTCTTCTCTTCACAGTCCAATACATCTGGAGCACGTCAAGTTGGACAAAACTGTGCTATGGCTTCAGTTCCTATACATACATGCAAAACTTGTGTGAAAGATTCCTGAATGCATATCCACACTGCAAGTATAACCTTCTCATCAGTGATTGGTCAGTGATGGGATGGCTGCCATATATGTTTTGATTGCCTCATGAGGGCTTTCAGGAGACCAGTTAAAAGAACTAGAATTTGGATCCCTCTGCTCTCATGACAATACTGGTTCAAAAGTGATTGGAGCAGTTAATGCAGAGTCCTGCCATTGTCCTAGGAAGGCTGTGTTCAGTTTCTTGGCCAATCTTCAAGTCTGCAACTTAATCCTATAGAAGAACAATCACCTCTCCTACTGAAAGGTTGCTGGCAAACTTCTTTTCTCAGTGGAAACCATAAGCAGAAGAAGAGGATTATTTCCTGGGGTTGAAGAGGCCTCACACTGACAGACTGTGGAAATGATTAAGGCTGAGTGCTGGCATTAAATTGTTATTGTTGTTGGCATGTTCTATTGTCTCAGCAGGTAACCTGTTGTCTGAGAGCAGCAACCTGTATAAGAGTTTGTTTTTGCCTCCTAGCAATTGTTGTGATTTTTGTTCCTTTGCTTTTTATCATTTATTAAAGTTGGCAGGGCAACATGAAATAAAAATGAAAAATAAAAAACCTCTTACAACTCTACTTATTTTTCTGTAGTTTAATTAAAATATATTGCACATACCCCATGAGACTGTTGGCAATTGCAGCACCCCAAAACACCCCAAAAGTAGTTGGCCAGAGGAAGGCCCCAAGAATAGTTGGCCAGAGGGAGGTCACATAGTAAAAACACCACAGTTATACTGTCCCAGAAGGGAGGGGGGATAAGAACAAAATGAACTTTGTGTAACCCACAGCTAACACGCTGGCCTGACCTCGAATACAGTAATCAAAGAGACAGTGGGAACTGGTTATAGCCCCCATGAAAGTTGTAAATTTGCAGGGAGTAAGAACAGGGCAAGCCTGTGTGAATCTTTAGCAGATAAGAAACAGACATGGGGAATGTCTGGTCCTTGACAGAAGAAAAGACTCCTTGAAGCTAACAGCAGTGAGGGTATGGCTACATTGATGTATTGATGCATTAGAGGTGTATTTGGTGACCTAATTGCTTACATAGGGTATAAAACACATGTTCTGGGGTGCAACTTTCAAGGCACTGGTTTGGGCTGTGTCTGGGGTCCACCCAGGTTTGCCCTCGTTGTTGACTGGCTGAATTCAGTAACAAGTCCACACAACAGAGAAGCTGCCCATTGTATGTCTGTATGATTCACTGCCTTCTCCCATAAAAACTTACCCTGTCTAAGATTTATACATTGGGCTTTCCTTGATTTCAACAACATTCTCATGAGGACAGCAATTTCTACCTTGTCTCAGCATTGGATTAATCCATTTATCTTGATGAAAACATGCAGCAGAAAGTGGCTGCGCTCAGAGAAATCTGCCTGTATGGCTGTCCTGTGCCAGTCGGTGTCTCACAGACACAGGGGTGCATTCAGGGCAGGGCCCTGAGCAGAGATCAAGGACCCCACGGAGCAAAATGACCCAAGTGGGTCTGGCTTTCTTCCACTTGCCATCTAAGGGGTGGGGCCCTTTCATGGTAAGACTGCACCATGGTACATAGAACCACAGATGATGCCCACCCCATAGATTTACAACATTTAAGAGTAAACATCAGTTTTGCTTTAAAAGTATATCACAACCCTCATGTTTTTGGGAAGTCCTGCTGCACTAGCCACAATTTTAACTGTGTATTTGAGAGTAGAAGTAAATTCTAAGAAGCTGCAGGGAAAGTTGCTACTAATTCCTCTATGGTGTACATTAATGCACCATTTTCAAAACCAGCTTTTGGTTTAGGGAGGAAAGTGTGTGCGCGCGCACACACACACACACACACACACACACAGTTAATTTGGGCTCTTTATCTTTGTGCTATTGTTGCCAGCCTTTCTCCCAATACAGAAGGTCTTCTTGGAGAAAGTATACATATTTAAAGCCCTTAACATTACTGTTCTTTCTCTTTCTCTCATTCCACAGCTAACACAATACTGATTAATCACTTGCTCATTTCTTTTACCCCAGGGTACTCATGAATCCTTCCTTTGGTCTTTTCAATATCAAATCTCCCAGAGAGTCTGAATAAAAACAAAGTAGGGAAAACCTTCCCACCCCACAAGGAACACAGAGTACATGCATTGAAATGAAAGTGGAGCCCTTCCAAAGCAATGTTTGCAAATCTGGTTAATTATTGAACAACTTCATCTGACAGCGTCCAGACAGGGTGTGACAGAGTCCAGAATGTATCAGCTTTTCTCCATACACTTTAAAACCCTTCAGACATGAGAAGACAAACATTATTGTTACTCAGTGGGAAGGGGTGTGTGTGTTGCTTTATTTTGGGAGGTGTATAGTGAACATGTGAGTGCCTGAATTCTCTGTTCTGTTTGTTTTGAAAACACCATGTGGGGAGGCTTGTTGAAGCATCGCAGTGCCTTCTACTGTAGTGACAAAGCTTGTGGATTAAAATCACAGGAAGATATATGCTCTGAAAAGTAATGTCGCAGTATCTGTCCCCAAAATTTTCATACTCTTCAAAAGAGGCTTCATTTTTTTCTGTCTCATTTTCAGGACACTTAAGACTTTATTGGAGCTTACATTATCATTGTAAGGTAGGCAAGGGTGCTATATGTATTTCTTTCCTCACTTGCTATTGAAGGACATGATAAGTCTAGCCCTGAAACATGGCAGGAGTGAGAGAAAAGAAAAATGTAATTTTATTCTTGGGAATACATTTGATCCCAAGCAAAATGGCAATCGACCCAGAAGGCAGGGTGCAGTCTCCTTTTATAGCCTGGAGGTTGGGCCGAGGGCTTTTGGCAAGAGATTGCTCAACCTGGCCGTTTTTGACACCCTGTTAACATTGAGGATACCTGGGACATGACTAACCTCCTCCTGCTTTATGTCAGCCAGCCAGGTACGTCCTACAATTCTCCCCTTTGAGTCTAACTAAGAAGCTCATTTAGCTTCTTTTAGACTCACCTTAAGAGGTATACTTGATTCTCTTGTTGAACTTCTGCATCTTTATGATTGACAGGCAATCCTTGGCTTTGTGGGGTGTACCTTGCAGGTCCTGCCTAGTGCTGGCAGGCACTGCACTCAGAAGCAGGTGACAACTAGGAGTGCCAGTGTGATTAGGGCTCCCTGGGTGATATGTGCTGTGCAGCTGAGGATAGGCAGCCAGGACCAGGACCAGGACCATCTCCACCAGCTCCCTCTTCCTGTGTCTGTGGAGCCAGGTGGGACTACTAAGGATCTGGTGCCCAATTTTCTATTGGTCTTCTCTTTGGTGGCAGCTAGCTCTTATTTGGTGGGGGAAAGCACACACACCACCCATCCCTGGCAGCAGGTAGTCCAGGGCCAACCTATTTCAGAGCATCATTTTGTACATCTGGTCCAACGCCTGACTCACATCAGGAACCCTTTTCCAGTTCTGTTGAAGAATAGTTCAGTTTGGTTCTGGAGGTGGAGAATGGACCAGGAGTTCGGTAGCCTGCCATACCTAGGGATGAAGGGAGCATGGGACTTCCTGGATCTTTTTGATGAGTTTCTTGGCACTGTGCTACTTTCTGCAGAGGACTGGCCTTAGGATGCCTTGTGAGTTATTGTGTATGGAGAAGGGCAGGTACGAGATAGCCAAGTAGTAGGAGCCAAACCATTGTGATGGGAATCTCTATAGGCTCTGCAGCCACATACAAAGTAATGCCCCACCTTTTCCTCAGCTCCATTAATGCACCATCCCTTGTGGGTGGCAGAATTGTCAAGGAAATGAGGTTCATCCTTAAGGTGGGTCTGGAAGCATCTGGGTATAATTTGGTGTCATTTTTGTCCAAGATGCACCTTACTATATTAAGGGCAGGGCTATGGACTTTTTTCGGGCAGGAGAACTGTCATTTGCTCCTCAGGAACTGAGAAGAACCTAGTACGTTGGGAACTCAGGGATGAAGGTCCCATTCCTATGTTGCTATCCAGGAGTCCCCCTGTAGCTTTGCCTTCTTCCCAGGCATACTTGCCCATGCTCCTTGCCCAGATTGGGAGGTCCAGGGGCATTCTGACCTGCCCATGAGCTGGTCAACACCAAGCTCTATAGATTGGCTCCAGGTGAAGCAATAGCCTCCCACTGCCCATTTAACATTCCAGCAGCTCCTTCTCCTGCCTTGACTCCCAACTGGGACCAAGTCAGTTCCCCCCGACCGCCCCCCGTTCTGGGAGGATCTTGGAGGAAGCCATTAGAGGTGCAGCATGGGGTACCATTTTGAAAGGGGAAGTCATTCCTCCAGGATCTGAGGGATGCAGGCAATTCCAACAACTGGTCAAGTCATCGCTTTTCTGGATTTGCTCTGTTAGGAGTTTAAATCGTCGTGCCCATGCCCCATGTGTTCCTCCTCTAATCTCTCCTGGTTGATTTCTATACCTGTCACTGTGACTCACAGTAGAAGAAGTGTTCTCAGCCAAAGTCCCATGGCTCTAGCCTCTCACACAAATGGTGCCCCCTTCCTCCTGAGGGTGACACAGTCCCAAATTCAATGCAAAGTCTAAGTTACTCTTCGTTGTCAGATGCTGGTTCTGGGCCCTTCCAGAACTGGGATTTCGAGTCCTTGATTGGCCCACAGGTCCAATTCATCTGTTCACAGTGGTGTAATTTTCAGGCCAAGACTTGAACAGGTTCTTGAGGCCTGCTTTTGCTCTGCTTCTTCTAGCGCCCCTCCCCGCACAGCTGCCTTATTGTCATTGTAATCTGAGCCAGGCAGATTGTCTGTGAGCCTCCTCCAAAAGGGCTCAGCCTCCTCCATGCAGCTGTGATGGACCCCAGTCTTTGCATTCTCTGGCTTTTCTCCTGTGGGATTTTGAACAGCTCCCATCCAGCATGGAGCAGTGGGGTCCTACTCCAAATCTCCACCAGTTTTCATCCTGCAGACCATACATCAGGTACTGGGTGATCCAGCCAGGAAGGCAGTGTGCCTGTGGAACAGCATGCATATAGAGCTGAGAGGCAAGATATTGCAAGCAGCCATGAGTCCTTTAATCCTATTTCCCCTGGCAATAAGGGTGCTGTTCCCAGGAAGGGAAGGGCCCATAGCAGGTGGCTGTCCACGTAAAAGTTCAAAAAGTCCCCAAAGGGTTCTTATCATACCTCATAGTAAACATATAAAAACTGGTATTTTCCATTCTGGCAGGGAAATATATTTAGATTGTGCTTTACCCATGTCCCCACTCTTTCACTGGCCTTTCACGCAGGAGCTGTTCATTCAGATAGTCCAGTTTTAGGTAGAACCTGTGTTGCACACTTTTCCTTCCTTCCCAGTTCTGGCTCATGTTCACCACATTGAGTGGGATGTGGGTAAGGAGAGGTTTCATACACACTCTGATCACTTGCTCTGTCTGTCATGGACCTGAACAAGGACCTCATAGCTCAAGGTTGCATGCAGTCTTCTCCCTGATTAAGCACCTACTTCAGGTGAACTCAGCCTTATTTGAATCTTCAATCCTACTCAGAAACCAACTCAGAAGGAAAAGAATCACCCAGCCTTGGAACAGGGAGGAAAGTTTGGGTCTCTTGGTCTTTGTGTTGTCTTTGTTTTTTTAATTTTTAACATGCTCTCTCTGTGGCAACATAAGCCTTGAACACTACATTTCCCCCCTTCCTTTAACAACCCTTTTCCCTCCAACCCTTTTCCCTCCTTCTCTATCACTGCTTTGCATAAATCTGTTTAGTTTTGTTTCTTCTTTTCTTTTCTTTTCTTTTTATTGTCTTTTTATTGAGTGTTAGTCTAAACCTGCCTCTACCTTGTCTGGGATGAATTCTCTTGTCCTATGGCTGAAAATGGTGTCAATCCAGCTCTCAAAGGCATTTGCACACTGTACATACTCAGGAGCTGCATGTGTGCTGCTTCTGCTTTCCTCACAAGTACTTATTTTTTTTCCTTCAGGAGCATTTCTTTGCAGCACTGCAATCTAGCTACAGTCCTTCCTGTGTTTTGAGTTGGCTATTTCCCATCGTCAGTACATGCAGCTCCACCTGAACCCTTTCTTTTCCTTTTCCTTGACAACCATTCAAACTCACAATTGCCAGCCCTTCCAAAAATACCTTGAACTGTTCTAGGTTCCAGTGCTCCAGCAATCTCAGTTTTGCAAACTCATGTTCCATGGTTCTGTCCCCACTTCTACACATTCCAGTCAAATCCTCTACCCCATTGACTTCATATTCCCTAAACTCTGGAATCCACATTCTGCAGGAGTCATCCATCCCCCAGAACCTCCCCCGCCCCCCAGTCATGGCTAATCAGGTTCTACAAGCAAATCCAGCCCCTCCTGGATTTTTTTTTCTCTTTTACTATTGCTGCAGCAAGCACTCTCTGCTTACATTTTCTTTCCCCATTAATTTTAACTTGGAAGTGTTGCAAGTTGACATTTCTTTGTGGTTAGTGCTAATCCCCAGCAGGTGGCTAGATGTATTCACTCAGATGACTTTTTAACCCTTAAGACATCTGCTACTTTCCTGGGGGTGGGGGGGCATGGGTAAACACCCGACCCAAAAGGGAGGTGGGAAATTGGGTCATTACACAGACTAGTGGCTTTCCTGTGCCTCTCTCTTTTCCAGGGTTAGTTCAGGTAAGGTGAGGTGAGCCTCCTGGGAGCACCTCCAACCCCCACTGTGGTTTAGTTGATCAATGGCCAGGGGCAGAATTCATTACAGGGTGAGCTGCACTGGAGTCCAGTATGAAGGAAGGCACCTCTCCTCCCACCTTGAGTTCAACCGGGGATCAGTGGCAGGTGCCTTTACCAGTTCTCATCAGCCCAACTCACTCCCCTCAATGGCGCCATCATCCCACAAGGCTTGCCCTTTGACCAGACAGAGCCTGCCCATTTAGGGCACACACTCTTCATTTATGAAAAGCACACTGCCCCCTCTCCAGCTTTGCTTCGTTTCTCTTGGCTGTTTGCACTCAACGGGCAATTTCAACCAGCTTCAGAGTTAACTCATTGGCCCACATTCAATATTTTGCAACATCCCTCTTATGTCATCCACACTCTGACCCACGAACAACATATTCAATAGCCTTCTATTCTCCTCAGTCTCAAGATCCAAATCAGTCAATCAAAGCATGGCATCCTTTAATCTTCCTAAAAATGCAGATGGTACAGAAATAGGAAAAATGTGATCAGCTTGCCCTACTCTCCCAAACCTTGCAACCAATCTTCCACCAATGTAAACCCATTTTACTCCATGTAGCTCCTCTCCTCAAAAGAAAGGAAACCCTTCAACTGGCCACAGGCTCTGTGCATAGGTTCGCCCTTCATAAAGTGGCAGCAAGGGAGGCATTTAATTGCTCATCATCATCATCATCATCATCCCTCTCTCACATTCAGTGTCTCCGTCCTCATGCACATGCACACGCACTACAACTCTTGCACCAAGCCAGAGAGGAAGAAGAACAAATCATGCTTCCTGCCTGCAAGCAATTGCAATGGCAAACTCAAATCCCCATTTCAATCCCTCCCCTATGGCCATGACTTTCTCCCTTCAGGCTCATAGCACAGTCATTAAAAAGAAAAGGAAAAAGAAAAGAAAATAACTTCTCATTGGTAAGGTAACCATTTCTTCCTCCCAGTGCCTTAAATTCCTGCTACCCTTGCACCAGGGGCATTCCTCTTTGTAACATACTGGTATCCTAATGCATCTCACAGAGCAATTAAGATCCTTTTGCCAGATACAGTTTTATGGCGAGTACCTGTGTGTCCCTCAACACAGCTTGTTGCAGCGACACCAAATGATTCCTGTCAACAGCCTCTGTCTGCTGGACTCCAATTACCCTGAGAGCTCTCCTGACTATCCAGGTCCCGAGCACTCTGTGGGCAGAGGCACAATTACTCACCAAGTGGCTATCGAGCAGATAGACCCTAGAATTCTCTCACATGGGTGGGTGTTGTGGCTTAGAGCTGAATCCGATTTCCTGGCAGGCAATTTGGTCTGGTGCTGGCTGAGTCTGTCCCTGGAGGAGGTCTTCATGATCTTCCCTAGCTGCCAAGGTCAAGGCCCATGACCTTTGTCCTGATGGTCACCAATTTGAAGGACACAATGGGTCCAGCCCTGGCACACTTCACCCTATTAAACATGACAGGAACAAGGGAAAAGAACAATGTATTTTTATTATCAGGAATAAGTTTGATCACAAGAAAAATGGCTACCAACCCAAAAGGCAGGGGTCATTCCCCTTTTATACCCTGAATGGCTAGATTGCAAGGACAGACACTCATTGGATGGAAATTTCTGCTGTGAGCAGCAATTTGCACATTTCAATTCAGATGGTTTCTGCACTTACCTGGGAGGTTGAGTTACCTGGAGGTTGGGCAGGAGATTGCTTGATCTCTGGCCATTTGTGATCTTCTGTTAACAGATGTGTCCTGCATCATTCCACATCTATCCCCCTGCAGCCGCCTTGGCTGTCCATACTTCCTGATCTGAAAAATGCATCAGGCTGAGTGATTTGCTTTGGCTTTAACTGAAATGTGGGGATCCAAGAATCCTGCAGATATCCAGAAAGGTGCTTGTACAAATTGTTCAGTCAACTTGTTAATTAATTAATAAATAGGTAAATAAATAAGAGCAGTGCAAGACAAACCTTGTTGACAAAGGTCGTACACAGCCAACCCATGAAAACTTCACCAATATCTTCCTCTCCCTTTTGCCTATGAGAAAGGATGGTTGGGACAGGAGGAGTGGTAGAAATTGTCTCCAGAGCACTAACTCTGAAGTTACACAACTTAACAAACAAGTACTGCTGCTGTCCATGAAGAATTCTATCTTTATTTTACTGGTCTGTCCTGTTAAGATATGAAAAGTCAATAAATACCAGAAACAGCACAACACTAGTGTGAAGGAATAGAACTGAACTCTGCTTCTGCATTCATGTTGTTTTAGAAGATTATGGGGTTAAATCATGTTGTGTACTGCTTCATAGGTTAACTGTTTAGAGGGCAAAGGCTTAGTTAGAATGTAGAGATCAGAAATTGTGCTCAGAGAGAAGAAAGAGATTAGAAGAGAATGAAACTCAAGTAATACTAAACTTAGCTTGCAGAAAAGTACAGGAAACTCCCCTCCTGATTGGTTGGAGTTGGGCAAAAGTAAACATGAGCACACACTCACTCACTCACACACATGCGCACACAGACACACATTTAAGCTATAAAAGTCTCAGGTAAAAAGCGAGGGAGAAGTACCAGAATGAAAAGGAAATGAAGAAAATAAAAGAAAGGAAAAAGCCACTGTGCTGGAAGAAAGAAATAGAGTGTGTGGAACTGGAGAAATGATTGAAAAAAGTGGAACAATGTCAGTGGGGGGGGGGGGGGAGTGAGAATTGGCACCTGGATAAAATAATGCAGCCTAGTTGAGTTAGCTGAATGTGTTCACCCCTGCTTGTTTCCTGTGCTTATATGTATGTGTATTCACTCAATTTTAAAACTCTTCTCACCAATCTATCAGTAGCTAATACCAATGGGTCCACCAGTTTCCAGACTTGACCAGCAGATACAACCTGACTCGCTTGACTTCACCCATTAACCACAAATCCTATCACCCTGATCCAGCAACTTCCACAAGGCCTTGGCCTGACCCATCATGCCCTTTTTGGCTGTACCTTGGGTCACTTTGCACTCAAGATTCAATTATGTACAAGGTACCATCTCCACCTCCACCCCCAAATTTCTTTCCAAATCTGTTTTCAGAATGGTTGGTGACCATTTTCAGCTTAGTGGGTCATGCTGTATAAGAACATACTGTCTTCAGAGCAGGCTTGTTCAACTTCTGACATTCCAGTGGTAACCAGATCACCAGCCATATATTTGACCTACTCAACTTCTGACAGTCAGCTGGCTTCACAGACCTCAATAATCAGCAAAGATACAATATGTATCATGGCATGGGCATGGAACAGTCCCAGAATCACCATCTAGTATCCTAAGTTCAGTACCCTAGCAGGCCCACTGATGATCTTTCTAGGGTCTCTTGGTTAATTTGGCAGAGGAAGAGATGATACTCAGAATCAGCATTGGGCACAAGAGTTTACCTTTTGAACAATATCAGATTCAGCAATACTCTGTGGGTGCTGTGGGAAAGTAAGATACCCACATAAGTCACTTACTCAAATGCTACCTGTCACTGCTGCTAGTGACCACTAAGGTAACAAGGGACCACTAGAGGACATTTTGCTGAAGGATTCCCTCAAATCTAGTCCCGGCCTTGCATTCTGCTGTTATTCAGCTTATTCAGACATAAGTTGTGAAGGGCTGCTCCAGCTCCAAACCACAAAGCCAAGAAGTACAGTTCCTCTGTGCACACAGAAGAGGTTGGCTGCTGTTGCAGTTGCTATAATGTTTTCTTTTCTTTATGCCTTGGGGCTCACATGCCAAAGTCAGTTCTGCACCATGGCAAGGAGGTCAAGAAAATGAACATATTGCTTATTATAATTCCTACCAACTCATTTGGTGACTTTTAGCTTTTATAAATTTGAAGCAACATTCAAATTATCTGCATTGCACAGGGAGATGCGAATGAAATTCAAATTGACAAAGAGGACAAAATAATTGGATGAAGTAGGCAGTTCTTTTGCCTATCACTCTTCTTTTCAGGCTTCCAGACAGAATTGTCACTTTTCTTTGAAAGACTCATGTGCATGCTGGCCTTTCATCACTTATGATATTACATCTAAATTACAGATTAATCTGATCCTCACATTAAGCTAACACCCTGCAGATGCTTCGGCCATGTCCAGCACGATCACTCTGCCTAGTGGCTACATTGGCTAATAGTCTCCTTTCAGCACAGCAGATTTCACAGAATGATTCATCACATGTGACCTTACCATGCTACCAGCACAGAAATGCAAACCTAATCCTATGCATACTACTGTCTGGAACAAGTTTGCCAGAGTGATTGCAGACCAAAGCTGATAACTGAACATACGTAGGGGTCTCTCCAACTGCACAAAAAACCTAGGTTGGGCCTAGGGTCAGGAAGAAATTTGGTGAACCTGAAGAAGACTTACTGATTTCCAGCTCTTGGACAAATATGTAGGTTGGATGATGATCCACTTTGGAATCTAAATTCACTAACTTCTTTTTACTTATTATGAATTGTTATTGCTGTAGTTTAATTCTTTTATAATGCTGTATTCTAATTATATGAGATGGATTGATTCCATAAAGTAAGTCACAGCATGGGAAAGTTCTCATTCATAGGGTCACCAGAAGCCAGAAACAACCTGACAGCACATAGCAACAATATTTTCCATTTATTTTATTTCATGTGACCAGTGGTTGTAACACCAAGATTTTATTCCATTTCCCCTGCTTTGCTTTGCTTCGCTTCACTTTTGTGGTGCCTCGTATATGGTTCCTGTCATCAGTAGTGCAAGTGAAGCTGGAAAAACCCCTGAAAGAGGCAACACTTGGCAACCTGTTACTGACAACCCTGTCACTCCCCCTTTCCCTCTGACCATGCTTTTAGGGGCATTTACAGCTTCACTGGGATTTGTTTATCAGGAACTGTAACTTCTAGCTGCTGTAAAGGAAAGTTAAGAGACTTACACAAGTACATGAACCTTACACATAACTTTCCCAAAAAAGTGTTTATGTGGGTGAATTGGATCTGTGCTGAATTTGTAGGTTGGGGGATATTTTGCATGGAAACAGAATGGGGCAGACTCTATCATATATGGCAGGAATGTGACTCAGATTAGAAGTATTCCATCAAGTCCAGCATGGGCTCTACAGGAATTATGTAAAATCTTTGCAATAATGTTGAGTAGAAACAGACCAATAATCTGTTTCCAGTACATCTGAGTTTCACTGTATTTATTCTGATGGGACTTGTTTCCTTATTCATCTATTGTGCTGCTGTTATTTCAAAAAATTCACATTTAAAAATAATAATTTTAAAATATTTCTAAATATATATATTTCCAAATGTATTTTTGCATTAATTATGCACAAATATTTTCTCAAAATTCATCCTCATGGCAAAAGCTCATAGTTAGCATACTGAAGACTGATAATCATATTATTTGACAATGTCCACCACAAAAACATTTTAACCAATTATTAAATCTGGATTTCCGAATAGTGTTGATTTAGCTTGAGAAAATGGATCAAAATATAATTGACATGACATTATACACCAAATGCCTTTAACAGCTGTAACTGTGGGAGGATCCCACACTACCTAGAACGCAAAGCCAAACATTTAAAGATGGTCCAGCCAAGAAGATTGTTGTGAACCGCCCCAAGGCTTCGGCGAATGGGGCGGCATAGAAATGTTTTAATAAATAAAATAAAATAAATAAATAAACTAACGTTCTGTGAAATCTGCTGTGCTGAAAGGAGACTATTAGCCAATGTAGCCACTAGGCAGAGTGATCGTGCTGGACATGGCCGAAGCATCTGCAGGGTGTTAGCTTAATGTGAGGATCAGATTAATCTGTAATTTAGATGTAATATCATAAGTGATGAAAGGCCAGCATGCACATGAGTCTTTCAAAGAAAAGTGACAGTTCTGTCTGGAAGCCTGAAAAGAAGAGTGATAGGCAAAAGAACTGCCTACATCATTCAATTATTTTGCCTTCTTTGTCAATTTGAATTTCATTCGCATCTCCCTGTGCAATGCAGATAATTTGAACATTGCTTCAAATTTATAAAAGCTAAAAGTCACCAAATGAGTTGGTAGAAATTATAATAAGTAATCTTATTATAAGAAACCTAATCTAAATGGAAAAGACCAAAACTTAGTACAAGTCTATAAATTAGCCCAATGATACAAAACAAGAATCAGAAACCCTTTAATTGGTAGTTGCCTTCCTTCCAGGTATTACTGTGGTGAAGAGGAACTCCCCAAACTTAGAAAACTAAATTTATTTTGTAATAATTGCCAGTACTAGTTAGAGGAACATAGCACAAACAATCTGAGCTATAACATTCGTCTTGAGTATAATTTACCTTGCCCTACAAACTCAGTGTTAAAGATGCCTGTGTGTCTAACTCCAAAGAAATCTCAAGGAAGTTGTTCAGTGTGTGCAGCCTCAGCTATCAGAGGCAGCATGTCTCTATACCAGCTGCTGAAGCAGAGAACTGGGAGAGAGCTATTGCACTTTTGACATACTCGTGCTATTTTGCCAGCAGCTGGTTGGCCACCATGTGCACAGAGTGTTGGACTGGAAGGATCATCATTGTTCTGGATCAGTTGCTGTTGCACACAGTGCCATATGCATGACTGTTGGCCAGCAGGACAGAGGCCATGGGTGTGTGCTCAGTGTAAGGAGCTCCTGGCTCTCAGGAAACGTGCACACTTGCTTCAAGCAAAGTTTGATGACCTACAGAAACCAAAAGAGACAGATGGGGGGATGCTGAATCCCCCGGGCACCAATTAACAGGGCTCCAACGCATTGGACAGTTTCTCCGTGGCCTTAGGGAAAAAAAGGTCTTGGTAAAGGAGGGTGACATTTTGGGGGGGGGGGGGCTCCCATCCCTTGGAAATGGAAAAGCACATGTCACTGTGGGGAGGCAGGTTTCTTCTGGCAGGAGGCTCTATAATCAGAAATGCAGACAGCTGGGTTTGTGTTGGGCATGAAGATTGTATGATGAGTTGTGTGCCTGCTGCAAAGGTTGCTGATATCACCCACCATCAGGATAGCCTATTAAATAGTGCGGGGGCAGAGCCAGTGGTCATGGTCCACACTGGCACAAACAATGTAGGGAAATGTGGCTGCGAGGTCCTAGAAGCAAAGCACAGGCTGCTGGGGAGAAGGCTGAAATCTAGGCTCACCAAGGTGGCTTCCTCTGAAATGCTACTGGTTCTGCATGCAGGGCCAGCCAGAACGGCACAACTAGGAGTCTCAATTTGCAGATGAGGAGCTGGTGGAAAGAAAAGGGCCAGTGTCATTTTTGTTAGACACTGGGAAACCTTTTAGAACAAATGGGGCCTATATAGGAGAGATGGATTGACTTGGTTCATAATGGAACAAGACTGCTTGCATGTTGTATCAAACAGGTGGCAGAGCAACTTTTAAATTAAATCCTGGGGGAAAGCTGGCAGTAGCTGGGAAGCATCCAGTATGGATCAACTTATCCTTCATCCACTAAGGGAATGGAGCTTCAGATTGCCTGAGCACAGCAGGCGAGAAACTGGCAACAATATCATGATAAAGCAATATCTTCAGTTAGAGAGGAAATAGTGCCAGAACAACAAATGCAAGCAAAAGGAAAGGGAGACAGTGCTTAGGAGTTTCTGTGCAAATGCCAGAAGCCTAAGGCCAAAATGGGAGAGATGGCTGCCTGACAATAAGAGAGAATTTAGATACAGTGGGCATTATGGAAACCTGTGTCAGTAGATAACCAATTTGATATGGCCATCCCAGGATAGAAATGTATAGAAAAGACAGGGAAGGGAAAATGGAGGAGGAGTTGCCCTCTCAATTAAAAAAGGCTTTGAGTCCAGTAGGCTGGAAAATCTAAAGAGTGAAGCCTCCTTCATAGAAGCATTATGGGTGAAAATTCCTGGCTCCAAAACAAACTTAGTCATGGAAGAATGTTGTTGCCTCCAGTCCAGAATGCTCAAGGTGATCTTGAGATGGGAAATGAAATCAGAGAGGCCTCCAACAAAGGCAGTACTAAAATGACGGGTGACTTCAACTACCCGTGCATTGACTGGATAAATGTATTCTGACACAAAAGGTTACATTTTTCAGTGTCCTAGGCAGCTGTGCCCTGGAGTCAACCAGAGGGTAGGCAATCCTGGATTTTGTCCTAGGTGGAGTTGATAAAGACATAGTGCAGGATGGAAAAGTTGTTGAGCCATTAGGTAGCCATGGGCATGCTGGCATCAGATTTATGCTGTTAGGTGCACGACTGCCAAAGAGGTCAAACACATTTGCATTTGACTTCAAAAGAGGACATTTCCCAAGAATAAGGGAAATGGTTAAGCAGGAGTTGAGGAAGGGAACCAAGAGATGAATTCACCTCATGATTCTTGGGTATTAATCCAAGACATTATGCTAGAGGCACAGGCAAAATGCATACCACACGTGAGAAAAGGCAGCACCAAGTCCAGGAAATCACCAGCTTGGTTAACAAGTAGAGTCAAGGAGGCCATTAGGAAGAAAAACCTTTCTTCAAAAGATGGAAGTCTTGTCCAAGTGAAAAGAATAGAGAAGTCCACAAGATTGCCCAAGGAAGATGAAAGCCATCAGAGAAGCAAGGAAGCAGTCTGAGGAGCATATTGCTAATAATGTTGAGGCCAACAATAAAGAATCATTTAAATATGTCTAAAGCAGGAAAGCTGCTAGAGAAGCAGTTGGACCATTGGACAATAATGGAAATAAAGGAGCACTGGGATGGGTAGGCAAGGAGATTGCAGAGAAGCTGAATGAATTCTTTTCCTCAGCCTTCACAGTGGAGAATGCAGAGCATACGGTATATACCTCCCCTGAGCTGATGTACTCTGAAAGGGAGTCTGAGGAATTAAAGTAGATGGTAGTGACAAAGGAAGAAGTTCTCAACATTATTGACAATCTGAATGTCAGTAATTTCCTGGAGTCCTTAACGAGATAAAACAAGAAATTGATGACCTTACTAAAATATCTAATATGTTCTTCAAAATAGTCCTTGTGTCAGAGGATTGGGAAATAGCCAATGGGTAACACCAATTTTTAAAAAGGAATCCAGGGGTGATCTGGGAAATTTCAGGCCAGTTAGTTTACTATCCATTATGGGTAAACAGCTTGAAAACTTCATTAAAGGCAGAATCAGTAAACACATAGAGCAGAAATCCCTGATGTGAGAAAATCGGTTTGGTTTTCACAAGGGGAAGTTTTGCACTGTTTTGCACTCAAACTTCTGGGCAGGTTGTCTGCCATCTGTGGTTAACCTCATCTCCCATGGCAGCCATTGTTTGGTGGTGCTCAGGACTGTTTCTCAAATTGCCGAATGTACATTCAGGACCCGGAATGTTGCTACCCCCCTCTTCATTCCATATGCATTTCAAAAAATACTGTCCCACTAATGTTTCCAACATCCAAAATATTCTTCAAAGTATTTTCCCCACAGCCATTGACTCACAATATAACCTCTAAGGCTAAAGTATAAAAAGTCTGTACAGTAACCCAAGCCTCTGCTGATTATGCATGAGCTTCGGTCCTAGTCACTTTATGAATTGGTTAAAACTCCTCTCCCGTAAGATTAATGTTGAGCTAAAACTATGAGAGTTACAAGATAATTGCTTCCCTGTTTTCTCAATGAGGTTCCTAATGGATCTTTTAATATGGCTGAGGCAGGTTTTTCCATCTGGAAGATGGATTCAGTCTCCATGTTGGCAAAATACTTGACCAGTTTGTTAATCAAGAGATTAATACCCCACTTGTTTCTTGTCACTCGCTCAAAGTTTTCAACAAATCACAAAGATTGTCTTGCCGTCTACAAAAATGACTTAAAAGAGGAAGCCAAAAAAAGCCTTGGTACTTCTCCAATTCCTGAAGGTCAGACACTTGGCTAGCAATATCTTATCTTTATTGGCAACAGGGTTATTTTCTATATTATATTTAATACACTCACTGTAAATTGAGCTTTCTTTCTCCTCCTCCTCCTCCTCCTCCTCCTCCTCCTCCTCCTCCTCCTCCTCCTCCTCTTCTGTAGAGTCATAGAATAGAATTGTTGGAAGGGGCCAGAGGCCCATCAGGTCCAACCCCCTGTTCATTGCAGGACTCCAAGTTAAACCATCCTTCTCAGATGGCTGTCCAGTTGCAGCTTGAATGGCTCTAGTGTGGGAGAGTCTACAACCTCCCTAGGTAATTGGTTCCATTGTAGGCCTGCTCTAACAGTCAGAAAACTTTTCCTGATATCTAGCTGGAATCTGGCTTCCTGTAACCTGAGCCCATTATTCTGTACCTTGTTCTCTGGGATGATCGAGCAGAGATCCTGTTCTTCAGCTTTGTGAAGGCCTTTCTAGTACTTGTCATGAGTGGAGCCGGCTGGTGCCGGAGGTCAGACTAGATGCTTGGGAGACCCCTTCTGACTCTTTCTGTTTCTATGTTACTTGTAGAGTGCTATCATATCTACCCTTAGTCTTCTCTTCTTCAGGATAAACATGTCCAGTTCTCCATTGTGGTGTAGTGGTTAAGAGCATTGGATTTGGATTCAGGTGATCTGACTTCTAGTCTCTGCTTGGCCATGGAGCCAACTGGATGATGTTGGGCTAGACTCAGCCCAGCCTACCTTACATCTACAAACCCAGTTTCCAGCCTTCCCTTATTACCAGGAAGGTCTAAAGGCGTGTCTACTGCTGTTGAGTTGTACGTGAGCAGGAATGCCCACATGATAAGCTTCCCCAATAAAGCAGAGTTCCCAGTCATGTGGGGACTTCATTCTCTTCCAATAGGATATGGACACAAGACAGAAAATGCTTTCAGGTAGCATTTGAAAACTCAGATGAGCTCAAGCTTTACTTGCACACGTATCCCAGGAAAGTGGACTTAGGAATGCGTTTTGAGTGACCGCCCTGTGTGTGCTGTAATTCTGCCCTCAACCCCAATTTACCTAAACTCTGATTTGGACAATATTACTTTCATGAAGTAATCTGGTGTAGCCATCCTTGCTATGCATAAGACTTAACAGGCTCCTTTGTTTGTTTGATGGCATGGCCTAAGAATTATTTTCTCTTGACATTAGACTCCAGTTTTGCATACCTGTGGAAGACAAGCAGGATGACAGAACAGGCTAGTGCTTTTGCAGAAATATATCTATGTTACATAAGCTGCAATAACAAATCTCCTTGACTTTAAACATTGGAATGGTTATACAACTATTTCCCTTTCAGCAGCCAAGAGGGGAGGTATGGGGTTTGACTTGTAGAACTGGGGTCCTGCTCTGGATTCTAATCCATGATCTCACACAGCTGTGAATCCTACTCCTAGAGCATGGCTTGTTTCTCAATCTGAAGACTTCTTTACAGATGACAAAATGTTCACACAAAAGGCATTTAGGTATATAGAAGATTTTTTAAATCTGATTTTGCACTATCAAAGCAATGCACACAGCAAAATTCAGTTATCTTTCAAAATCTTCTCTTTTATGAATTTTGCAATGGAGTATGCCAACAACAACAACAACACATAAAGATCAAATCAATGTTAGTGAAATTAATGTTGGGAAAGGACATTGCATTATATTAGGAAGGTTTCTCTTGTTACTCTCAAAAATACATATTTGTCTACATGCAGTTTTGTACAGAATATGCAGAATTTTTTCCCTGCAAACTTAATTTTTTCCCTTTCAGAAGTATGGATGAACTGAATTAGGAAAATTCTCAGCATTTATGGGAAATTGAATTTAAAATGTGAAAAACCACCCAAGAGAAACTAAATGGGTCAAATATGCCCGCTGTCTTAGTACTTCTGTACAGGAGACCCGGCAAAGTACATGATTACAATGCTTGCATTTTGTTCACTGTATGTACAAAGAAGTCTACATTTGCAGCCATTTTACATGCTATTTCTTGTGCGCAAATGTAATCCACACAGAAGCATTTCTAATTTAGCCAGAGCTGAATTCTTTTAAATGTTTGTGATATTGTGTTACTGTTTCAGAGTTCACACACTGGCAAAGGGCCCTCTCCATGTGCAGCATCACACACCTGTGATAGCGATGTGCCTTAAGTGCTCTTTGCAGAGCTCTGATTGGTGCAACCTCCAAGAGGGTAGAGGATTTGTACTGCATAAATCTGGTGTGCTTGGAGAGTGCTGGAGAGATGCAGCACCATGAATTGGCATATAGCCATGGACTGCTGCCTGTTTGCAATCACAATTTTCATAGCTTTTGGCAGGCGGTAAAACTGCGATGCTTGCTGAGTCTCTTATGGGACATCTCCCTGTGTGGCTGGTAAGCTGTATTCAGCACGGTGAATCACAAGTTGTTTAAGGTCTAACTGAAACTTGTGTTCATCAAATGTTTTGAACATTTGTCTGGCATGTTCCCCAATGACTTCTCCTTTTGTTTAGCTCAGTTGTTAGACTGAGATAGCTGGTGTGGCATAATGCTAGTGTTTGACTGGGACTCAAGTGATCTGGGTTCTGACTCATCTGTGAGGTGCAATGGGATACTTTCAGCCAGTCATGGACTCAGCCTAAGCTAAGGGTTATTGTCATGAGGACAAAATGGAAAGGAAAATCTTGTAAGCTACCTTGGGTTCCTTGCAGGAGGAAGAAGGTTGGGATATAAACGTACGGAATAATAATCAGAAATAGATTTTATTCCTAGTAGAATCACATATACCAAAGGTGATATTTTGAAAACTGAAACTATCCTTAAAATGTGCATAATGCATGTAACCCAGGGGTGGAGAACCATAGGCCTAGAGCCAGATCAACTATCCTGCAGTCTCACTTTGGCTTTCTGGGATTCTCCAAATGTCTCTTCAGCTGGCAAATGTGCTTTGTACTAAAATGTGTTAGTGTCTTTGGCATTTTGACTTCGCCTTCCTTTCTTTTGGCCCACTTGCTACAGGAACAGACCTCTGAGAGCTTTTCCAAAATGGAATTTGGAACACTCCCAGTGCAACTATTAAAACAAATGAACAAACCAAGAAACAAAAATGGTCATTGATCTGAGAAGAAGAGAAAAGCAAAGGTGGAGAAATGGCAACTGTAAGGTTATTTACTGCACATACCAACTAGCAACCAGTGAACTCAATTACCAGCAGAAAGTTATTAAATGGTGAACTTCATATTCATATGTGACTGCATTGGTTTGGACTGAAATCAGTTTAATTCAGGAAGATGCAAGGTAAGTTCCTTATCAAGGAAGAATGTGTTGCTGTAATTCAATGCAGTGACTAGAACTATACAAGAGGTACAGTTTTGAAGTACTCACAGTGATGTAACCCATCTCCTAATTTGAATGCAGCTATAATTGTCAGAATTGTGATAAACTATGAACAAGAAGCAGAAGAATGAGATAGCCGATGCTATTTCAGAAATGTTAGGATTGGATTCAAGAAGGGCTTATATTGGAAATATGTAGTAGTTCTCTCTTTTTGTGGCCATGTTACATCCCAAGCAACAAAACAAGATCACATCCATATTTTGAATGATCTTAGATGAATTGATGCTGATTTAATTTGGATTCTGCTTTTCATTGATTTATAGAATCATAGAATAGTAGAGTTGGAAGGGTCCATGAAGGCCATCAGATCCAACCCCTGCTGTTGCAGGACACCAGTTTACACCATCCTACTCAGATGGCTGCCCAGGTTCTTTTTGAATGTCTCTAGTGTGAGAGAGCCCACCACCACTCTAGGCATCTGGTTCCACTGTTGTATTGCTCTGACAGTGAGGAAGTTTTTCCTGATATCTAGCCTGAATCTGGGTTATCAAAGCTTGGCTTTATTATTCCATGTCCTACACTCTAGTATCAGCAAGAAGAAATCTTGACCTTCCTCTTTGTGACAGCCTTTGAGGTACTTATAGGGGGAGAGCATGTCCCCCCTCGGCCTTCTCTTCTCAAGACTGAACATGCTCAGTTCTCTCAAACCTTCCTCACAGCGCAGTGTTTCTAAACCCTGGATCATCTTTGTTGCCCTGCTCTGGACCCTGTCTAATTTTTCTGCAACTTTCTGAAATCTTTGTGCCCAGAACTGGACACAGTTTTCCAGATGAGGTCTGACTAGTGAGGAGTATAAGGGAACGATTACTACTCATGATTTGGATTTGATATTTCTGTTAATGCATCCCAAAATAGCATTTGTCCTTTTGGCAGCTACATCACATTGTTAGCTCATATTTAGCCCATTGTCCACAATTACTCCAAGGTATTTTTCTTTTTCAGTTCGGTTGAGCCACGTATCCCCCATCTTGTATGGATGCATTTGGTTTCTTTTCCCTAGATGGAGGACTTGGTACTTGTCCTTATTGAATCTCATTCTGTTGCTTTCAGCCCAGTGTTCAACTTTATCAAGATCACCCTGGAGCTTCATTCTGTCTTGTAGGGTGTTTGCTATTCCACCCAGTTTTGTATCATCTGCAAATTTGATTATCTTTCCTTGTACTTCCTCATCTAAATCATTAATAAAGATGTTGAAGAGCACCCAGGACTGAATCCTTTGACACCCCACTTATTACCTCCCTCCAAGTTTAGAAGATGCCATTGATGAGCACTCTTTGTGCCTGATTCAGTAGCCAATTTTGGATCCACCTAATAGTTTTTCTATCTAATCCATTTTTCTCTAATTTGCTTATCAGAATGTCGTGCGGCACTATGTCAAAAGCTTTGTTAAAGTCTAGGTAGATTATGTTCCCTTTGTCCATTTACCCAGTTAAAAAATGAGCTTAAATTAGTCTGACAGGATTTATTTTTGATAAATCTCTGTTGTCTTCTATTAATCACTGCATATTCTTCAAGATGCTTGCAGAATGGTTTTTTAAAGAATTTGCTCCAGAATTATAATAATTTGCTCCAGATTGATGCCAGACTAACTGGTTTGTAGTTCCCAGGTTCATCTTTTTTACCCTTTTTGAAGACAGGCAGGTCAGAAGGTATGTATCTGATTTCACTGGGTCAGCCTTCCCCAATGTTGCTATATCCAGGAACATTCTGCATAGAGACTTTACGAATGTCTGAACTGACCTAGAGCTTTCCTACGGTGGTCACTGAAGCACTTTTAGTTTAGCTGACATATTATGCAAAATCTCTACCCAACATGAAGCCTTAGCTGACCTCTGCTCATTAATGACTAGTCTGTTTTCATGAACCATGCTTGGTTTCAAATCCGTGTTTGTTGCTTTTGCACTTTATATTTAAGATGCACACTTTAACATGCATATGAAATGTAGATGAGATATGCACACTTTGAAAAGCTTAGGATATGCAAAATCTGAAACATGAACAGACTCTTTGAATCTATTTCCAGATTATATAAATTCAAGCCACATCCCACTAGGCCCAAGGTGTGCTTGTATCAGATCTCTTTGGATTAAAGCTAAACTTGTCATTTTAAGTTGCTTATTCATTGGGGATGAATATTAATGCAAACTATTTACATTTTGTGGAGTGAGACATTTTCTCTCTGCATAAAGGGCATCATGACATGCCCTATATCAGGAAATCTGGATCTTGCAGTTTAATTTACTTAAATGGCAATCTTTTATTTCTCCATGAATAACAAGGTTTTATCATAAGAGGGCATGGTGCCTTGCTAATATACTTTGTGTCTCATTTGTATGCGCATAGGATCAGAGTTTTCTTTCACAGGAATCTGGAGAGAGGCATACTGCAATGCCATCTGATATGTAAGAATTCATGGCTTGGATAAAAAAAAAAATGTTATTTATTTATTTGGCCTGTCTACCTTTTGAATTAAATTACACAAAGGATGACAAACAAATTAAGGAGGGCCTTGTTCTATTTCTCTGTGTTTAGTGGCACATCTCACTTACAATGGACCATCAGCACTGTCAAAATGGCTTACCATTCACACCTGTGCAGTGCCCACCTTCATTTTCTCTTTTGATGGCTTATTGATGGTTTGTGTGCAACAGCCCTAGACAAATCAGTGAAGATACAGTTCAAGGTCTGGCATCAACCAGCTGTGAGGGACTATAACACCCATTATTCCCAACCTGCCTGTCCAAAGGCCATTCTTTTCTTTTTTTCTTGTTTTGCAACCGCATTTTATTGTCTCATTATTTTAAGGTTTTACTCCAGGATGGGAGAGCCTGGGGAGTGTGTCAGTGCCTCCTTTGCTGTGGTGATGGGCTGTGGAAGGTATGAAGCTGGGGGTCTAACGAGCCAGTACAGAAGAAGGAGGAACCAATGTCTTCTATAGTGGTACCTCGGTTCACACATTTAATTCATTCCACGATTCTGGTTGTGACCCAAACTGGTCGTGAACCAAGTCAAATTTCAATAAGGTTCAATGTAAATAAGGTTAATCCATCTGAAACATAACTTTATGTTATACATAAAGGATGGCATATAACAGTTTTAAATAAATACATATTTTTTATTATTTAGTTTTTGTTTGGAGTGTTCATGCGGGGAAGATGGCCGTGATCATGATCGTGTTCATGCAGGAACAGGGCCATGATCGTGGTCGACACCTGATGCAGTTCAAGAATGGAGGCAAATGTTTTCCAAAATATCTGTTTGTGACCCAATTTGGGTCCCCCTGAGCATTCATGGACTTCTTGGTATGCTTGGTCTAGTGTCAGAAAGTGAGATGGACCAAGAGGAAGTCTGTGAACACTCATGGAGCAAAGTTTTCATAACTGGCACAGTTTGTGCAACCGGCACAAACAAAAGCTGCCGTGCATGGCTTGGAAGGAGGATGCCGCTTGTGCAACACGTGGGCGCAATTCCTGGTACGCATCCTGTGATAAGCTCCTGCATCACATGGTTCTGCTTCCAGCACCAGTGGATCTGAATCAGTTCCTCACCTCCAGGTTTTGATTGTTTATTTATCCATTTATATGCTGCCAAATACTTAAAAAGTTCCTAGGTGGCATATAAATACATTATCCCTTCATTTGTGTTATCCATCCAGTTCTAAGGTTATGTATTCATACTTAAGCAGCTGTTTTAATATTGTCAGGATTCAAGAACTGCTCGGAATGAATACCTGGAAGCATACAATCAAACACTCAACAGTAGCAGTTGAGGGGTAGGAGTTGAAGACAGGCTACAAGGAAATGGTGCTTACACAGAATGTTTTATGGGCTTGGAGTCATGTATAAAGGTAAAGGTAAAGGTTTCCCCTTGATGTGAAGTCCAATCATGCCTGACTCTAGGGGGTGGTGCTCATCTCCATTTCCTAGCCGAGGGAGCCAGCATTTGTCCACAGACAGTTTCCGTGATCATGTGGCCGGCATGACTAAACACCAAAGTGCAGGGAATGCTGTTACCTTCCCACCAAAGTGGTACCTTTTTATTTACTTGCATTTGCATGTTTTCGAACTGTAAGGTTGGCAGGAGCTGGGACGGAGCAACGGGAACTCACCCCGTTGTGCAGATTCGAACCGGCGACCTTTCAATCAACCAGCCCAGAGGCACAGCGGTTTAAACCACTGCGCCACCTGCATCCCAGATTCATGTATACATGATAGAAAAAGGAATGAGATTTTGAATGGTTGATAATGTGAGAACAATATAAGAACACAAAATCACAATAAAGAAACACTGAGAAATCATTACAGACATCAGGAAAACATCACGGCACATCAAGAGCTTGAGTAAAAGATAAATATAACAATCAGGAGTTACATAATTTAACAGGTTTCAGTTTTTACTTTTTACAGTCAGAGGCAAAAATTCCTTTAAGACAAAGTGTGAACTGGCCAGGTATTTTTGAATTGCCAAAGGAAAACACAGATGTGCTGATTAGCATGCAGCAGTTCCATGTTGCTGATAGGATAACAAGAGATGCATGCACATTCCAATGGATTAGAGAAAGATACATTTTGTAGATACAAACTTTCAACAATGTTTCAGTTTATAGCTGGTGGGGCTGAGCAATCAGAATAAACTGAAAGCAGGTGAATCATTCCCATAACTTAGGGCTGTTTGCCCTTTTCCCAGAGAAGGAGCCAGAAAGAAAAAACCCTGCCACTGGGGGATGATGGAGAAGGCAGGCAAAGCTAAAGTATAAAACTTATAACTTGGATTAGGGCAACTGCCACACTATACACATCACCGAACTGTGCAATTTTAATACCTGAATGTGCATATATGCAACATTTAAACATGAAGCCAGTTCAGATAAACTCATCAGTGTCAAGTGCTCAATAGAAAAAAAAAAGGGTTGGCAGGAGAAGATAATTAAATATCCAATCCAGAAATAATAAAAACAAAATATTGACACAATGTAGTTAATGTTCTGAAGGGCTTTACAGGGTTATATGTGGCACAATCCTGTGTCTATCATGAAAATGTCCTGCTCTTCTTTTAGCTAGAAAGCAATTGTGATTTTCATTAGGCCTGTGTAAGGTTTGTCCTGTCAAAGCTGAAGAATACTCCCTTATGCAGTGGCTCACCAGGGTCCAAATAGATCTCCTTATTTTCATGGTTTATTTTTTGGATAGGACTTCAAAGCAACAGCAGAGTAATTTGCACAACACACTGAGTTGACTAGGATGAGTCACACTGAAAGGGCCAGCACAATTCCCTTGAGATGTTCGCAATATTTTGTACCAGGGGCTGCCTTTGCTCAGAGGGATATTTCTCTGAACTGTGTGATTTGGTGTACCTTGATAGAAAACAGTGCTTAATTCAACACAAAACTTTGTGCTAGACTTGAAGCATTTGCATCCTTTCTGAGAGAGTTTGGGTTTGGGGAGAATGTAGGTAGCACCATACCTGGAGAAAGGTAAAGACAAGTCTGCTGGAAAGGGCACTAAGTAGTTCACAACTCTTCATCTGCCTGGCAGACAAAAGAAGATAAAGGGAATCTTGCTTAAAGGGCAGAGACACAGATCCAGAGACAGAAACAAGGCGTTTGAGCAGAGTTTGGAGATCAGGCCTGCCCAATATAAGATACATCAAACCAAAGGCAATTCCCCAGGAGTCTTCTAAGAATTCAGTATCTCCTCATGGAATACATTCCATGACTACTGGTAATTGTTTGAAGTGTAAGTTTAAAAGCTGATGAAACACCAAGATTGCTTAGACTGGAGCCTTTCATTGGGATAACTAGTTGCTGAACACAACAGCAACCTCCTGAATTCAAATGCTGCAATACAATCATAAAAGTGAACACAGCAATACACAAACTTGTCCTATCATTTAGTTTATGGCCTGACTGGGTCTCCTACTCATAAAAGTAAACAGGCAAGAACTGACTGTGTGAGATTGCAAGTAATTACTCTTTACCCCAGAAATAAGACTGATAAACTATGGAGGATTTTTGAACTGTACTGTAGTGTGCCTAAAGCAGTGAAAAAGGCTCATTTGGGAGATAGGCTTCCATTACAAGACCACAAACGATATTCCTCCAGGATTTGTATATGTCATGATATCCTTGAGCCTTGCCTGGGGGGTGGGGGTCAGGGGATGATCAGGCCTGCTTACCTGAATAAATGCAATTAAATAATTGTATGGCTTAAGGCTTAAAATGGGATTTGAGTAATTTAACCATCGATACGTCTATAGCCAACAAAGTCCTAAAACAGCTAGGGACATGCACACAGACACTAACTGGATAAGAAACCAAGATCCAAGCAGCTTCTGCATTGGAGAGTCCAGCCTGTTTCTCTCCTTCATGGATCACTGCCTTGTTGTGGCGAAGGGGCTTGTGTAGCTCAATGAAGCTATGCGCTATGCCATGCAGGGCCACCCAAGACGGACAGGTCATAGCAGGGAGCTCTGACAAAACGTGATCCACTGGAGAAGGAAATGGCAACCCACTCCAGTATCTGCCATGAAAACCCCATGGACAGTACCAAAAGGCAAAAAGATATGACGACGGAAGATGAGCCCCTCAGGTCGGAAGGTGTCCAATATGCTACTGGGGAAGAGTGGAGGGCTAGTGCTAGTAGCGCCAGAAAGAATGAAGCGACTGGGTCAAAACCGAAAGGACACTCAGTTGCTGATGTATCTGGTGGTGAAAGGAGAGGCTGATGCTGCAAAGATCTATACTCCATAGGAACCTGGAATGTAAGATCCATGAATCAAGGCAAGCTGGATGTGGTCAAACAAGAGATGACAATAAAAGAGTAGGAAAAGCAGTACTGAGATACAATCTCCAAAATGACAGAATGATCTCAGTTCGAATCCAAGGAAAACCATTCAATATCACAGTAGTCCAAGTGTATGCACCAACCACTGGTGCTGAGGAGGCTGAAGTTGACCAGTTCTATGAAGGCCTAAAAAACCTTCTAGAAATAACAACAAAAAATGATGCCCATATCATCATGGGGGATTGGAATGCTAAAGTGGGAAGCCAAAATATAACTGGACTAACAGGCAACTTTGGCCTTGGAGTACAAAATGAAGCAGGGCAAAGGCTGGTAGAATTCTGTCAAGAGAATATGATGGTCATAGCTAACACTCTTTTCCAACAGCCCAAGAGATGACTCTACAGATGGACATCACCAGACGGTCAACACAGAAATCAGATTGACTATGTGCTCTGCAGCCAAAGATGGAGAAGCTCTATACAGTCAGTAAAAACTAGACCAGGAGCCGACTGTGGCTCAGATCATGAGCTTCTTGTTGCAAAATTTAGGCTTAAGTTGAAGAAAGTAGGGAAAAGCACTAGGCCACTCAGGTATGACCTAAATCATATCCTGATGAATATACAGTAGAGGTGACAAATAGATTTAAGGAATTAGATCTGATGGACAGAGTACCTGAAGAACTATGGATGGAGGTTCGCAACATTGTACAAGAGGTAGCAACTAAAACCATCCCAAAGAAAAAGACATGCAAGAAAGCAAAATAACTGTCTGAGGAAGCTTTACAAATAGCTGAGGAAAGAAGGGAAGCGAAAGGCAAGGAAGAAAGAGAAAGATACACCCAACTGAATGCAGAATTCCAGAGAATCACTGGAAGTGATAAGAATGCCTTCTTAAATGAACAGTGCAAAGAAATAGAAGAAAACAATAGAATAGGGAAGACCAGAGATCTCTTCAAGAAAATTGGAGATATGAAGGGAACGTTTCATGCAAAGATGGGTATGATAAAGGACCAAAATGGCAGGGACCTAACAGAGGCAGAAGAGAGTAAGAAGAGGTGGCAAGATTACACAGAAGAACTATACAAGAAAGACCTTGACATCCCTGATAACCACGATGGCGTGGTCACTGACCTTGAGCCAGACATCTTGGAATGTGAGGTCAAATGGGCCTTAGGAAGTCTGAGCAACAACAAAGCTAGTGGAGGTGACAGTATTCCAGCTGAGCTATTCAAAAAATTTTTTTGTTTTATAATAAGTTTTATTCAAAATTATGATCCTAAAACCAAAGAAAAACTAAAAACAACATCAATCAGCAAAAACATAGGGTCTGCTGGGTCAGCCCCCACATTTTTTTTCCATTTATGATAACTTAAAAACATATTTAAATCTATATGAAGTCCTGTTTCTCTAGCCAACAATAAAAAGAGTCCCAAGAGTTAGTATTTTCTTTCTCCTGCAATGATAAGGTCAATCTATCCATTTCTGCACAGTCCAAGGTCTTTTTTAGAATCAATTCGTTGGTGGGTGGTTCTTTACTTTTCCAGTGTTGAGCAAATGCAATCCTTGCCACAGTAATTACATGTAAAATCAAATACATTTCTTGTTTACTAATATCAACAGGTATAATGCCTAACAAGAAGACTTCAGGTTTAAAGCTAAAGGTTTCTGTAGCATTTCCTCAAGCCATTTATGTATTTTAATCCAATACTTTTTCGCATTTTCGCAGGTCCACCACATATGGTAAAAAGTACCCACATCCATTTGACATATTTGGAAACATCTTAGCTAATTTATTTAGTGAGAGATACCATGTATAAAACATTTTATACAGGTTTTCTTTATACGAAGTTACTAATGTTACCTTAATATTTCTCTCCCATAGCTTTTGCCATTTTTCTAATTCAATATTATATCCAAAGTTTTGTGCCCACATTATCATAGTTTCCTTAACCTGTTCATCTTCTGTTCTACTATCGAGTAAGAAATTATATAGTCTTTTAATCATTTTCTCATCTGATTTAAGCATCACTTGATCAAATGCTGTTAAGTCCTTGTAAAAGCCCCACGTTTTATAGTTTTTAGCTTATCTTTATTGTATCTGCACCTTATGCCACCAAGAGATATTAGATCCCTGTTCTTGTGTTTCTTGATTCAATTTCAATCCTCCATCCTTATCCAGAATGTCATCATATCTTATGATCCCTTCAAAATTCAATGCATTTGTATATACAAAAGCTTCCATAGGTGAACGCCATCTTGGCAATTTATTATACAATTTTGTCTTTAACTTTTCTAATATAGTGACTTAAAAAAGAGCCATGTAGCTTAGCCTTTTCATACCACATATAAGCATGCCTGCTATTCAAAATCTTAAAAGACGTTGCTGTAAAAGTGCTACACTCAATATGCCAGCAAACAGTGGCCACAGGATTGGAAAAGGTCAGTTTACATTCCAATTCCAAAGAAGGGAAGAACTACCGCACCATTGCACTCATTTCACATGCTAGCAAATTATGCTCAAAATCCTACAAGCTAGGCTCCAGCAGTATGTGGGCCGAGAACTATCAGAAGTGCAGGCAGGATTTCGAAGAGGGAGAGGAACTAGAGATCAAATTGCCAACATACGCTGGATCATGGAGAAAGCTAGGGAGTTCCAGAAAAACATCTACTTCTGCTTCATTGATTATGCTAAAGACTTTGATTGTGTGGATCACAACCAATTGTGGCAAGTTCTTAAAGAGATGGGAGTACCAGACCATCTTATTTGTCTCTTGAGAAACCTATATGCGGGTCAAGAAGCAACAGTGAGAACTGGACATGGAACCTCTGATTGGTTCAAAATTGAGAAAGGAGTTTAGCAAGGCTGTATACTGTCGCCCTGTCTATTTAACTTATATGCAGAGCACATCATGAGAAAGGGGGGGCTAGATGAATCACCAGTTGCTGGGAGAAATAAGAGTGCTGGGAGAAATATCAACAACCTCAGATATGCAGATGATACCACTCGCATGGCAGAAAGTGAAGAGGAGCTAAAGAGCCTCTTGCTACGGGTGAAGGCGGAGAGTGCAAACATTGGCTTGAAACTCAGCATTAAGAAAACTAAGATCATGGCATCTGGTTCTCTCACTTCCTGGCAAATAGATAAGGAAGAAATGGAGGTAGTGACAGATTTTATTTTCCTGGGCTCCCTGGAGAAGAGCCTAATGCTGGGAACAATGGCAAGAGAAGAAGGGGACAGCAGAGAATGAGGTGGCTTGACGGGATCACTGGGGCAGTTGGCGTGAACTTAAGTGGACTCTGGGGGATGGTGGAGGACAGGAAGGCCTGGAGGAATGTTGTCCATGGGGTCCCAATAGGTCGGACATGGCTTCATGACTAACAACAACTGGCCTATTTCTGAGATGCACACTCAAGGTCCCAGTCAGAAGGCACCTCTGGCAGCATTAATCACCTGTGTGGATAAGGAGAGCAAGAGCCTAGACCCAGCCACTGCCATTCTCTTTTCCATTAAAGAGATGACTTTCCACCTGCTGCTATATACATACAAAACATAAGTGAGATCAGACGCTGACATAGACACATGTTGTATAGACCTCAGTTTCTTCTATCTTCTGCTTAGCCTGCTCTTTAGGCTCCTTGCAGACTGGCCTGTTTCTGGGTCTCCTGAATGGCTTCTTTGCTAGAAGATGGACACACAGTATCCTGTCCCAAAATAACGAGCAGGTATTTGTTTCTCAGGCTTGCTAACAAGTTCTAAACTGAGTTAATTAGATTATGGTGCAGGCTACTCTGAATCCCATCAACCACAGTACAGACTTGTCAATCAATCACTACCAATACCAATACTAGCTTAAAATGAGAAAGAATATTCTTCTAGTAGCAGAGGTCATGTGCTATGTAACACTCAGGCTGATGTAGGTGTGATCCATGGAACTGCAATGCACACACCTGTATCAATGTATGCTTTGCCGTAACCAGCAGAGGGTATATAAAGTGGGGACTCAGCACAGCCCCTCTTTGTGTGGACTGCTTAGACAGCAAGCTTCGCTGTTCATCTGTTCCAGCTGTTGGGAGCCTTGCCGATTGCTAGTACTGAGTGCCCTGTAAGTTACTAATAAAGCAATTTAAAAAAAATCCTTGTAAGCAAACCTGGGTCTCACGTATCATTATTTAGGGATCCCCAGAACCTTTAAGCTCACTGCAGAGGCCTACAACAGTATATATGACTTTTCCTATGTATGATGTGTTTGGCTCAAAGAAAGCCAAGCAGGGGTGAGTAGCTTATGCCCAGATGTTTTGGCCTACAAGTCCCATTAGCTCTAGCCAGCACAGCCAATGATGGGAAATCTTGCAAGATGTAGGCTAAAGTATCTGGAGGGCCACAAGTTGCTTTCCCTTGCTGTAAGAAGAGCATGGAAATAACAGAACATCTACATTCTCAACCTAAGCTGCTGTCTAAAGGAAAGCAGCTTTCCTTCTAAAGTCATATGCTGTTTTTTTGTCCCATCCCTATGATATTGTGTTGCTGAAAGGAGACAATAAAAGACATGCAGGGCAGACTTCATGTCATCAGAAGGCTCAAGCTGGGAGGGTAATTGATCTTTCACAGCAGGGCTCATGCCAAAATAGCAGGGAAAAGAAATGGTGTCCTTTGCTTGGTGTACGAGGAAGAACAGAGAAGGTACTTCTGTGGAGTCAAAGGGGAAACAAGAGAGATCTTCCGGGACTGGATTGTCCTGATGTTATTATACGCCTCCTTTTAACCAATGCACTCAAGGTGGTTTACACTAAAAAAAACAAACAAACCCAAAACAAAAACAAAGACAAAAAGCAACTCTCAAAAAGGGGCGGGGGGGAGCAAGACAAAATGCCAGACTCTGTGAGCTGATGAAAGCCTTACACTAGCACATGGTGCAGCCTTTATATCTCTCTTGACCCCTGATTTTACTCTAGAATAGATGCAGGAGACCCAATCCAGATTGAGATCCTGGCAGGAGGGATGGGAGCTTTTAAAATCTGGATTTTTATTCAAGCATGAAAATGAAAACTATGTAGCTGCCGGGCACAGTAATGCCTCTTTTGGTCTTCAGAACCTTGATCAGAACCTTGAAGCTACATCTCAGGCAGTCTGTTGATGTATGTGAAGTGTGTTTCCAAGGTAACCATATAAATGTTTTGCATCTGAATATACATTAGCAATGCTTCCTTCTTAGAACCACCACCAGCAGCATATATTAGCTGTCACACAGGTGAAAAGTCAGTCATGAGGGCTAGAGAGCTGTTGGTATATAAAACAGCAGCTGTATTAAAAATGGGTCTGAAACAGTGCCAAATATTTATTACCTTGCTTTCAGTGTTACACCTGGCTTTTGAAAGTGAATGAGGCCTCCAGCAGCAACTGGATCAGCAGCCAACAGTATTAATGCTTAATACCGTCACAAGATTAACTGGATGATTCCTTCAACCATACTGCTGAGAAAGGTATAGGACTGTGGTAAGATGGTTCTTTATGGTCTATTGGTAAACTCATCACTTACACATCAGGTCAATTGACCCTTTTTGTCATGGAAAGTGTTGAGGATATGCCAGTCAGGAAGCTAAGCAAGAACTTACTGCCTTTTTTCGACAAAAACACAATACTTGGAAAGGACTGACTGTTCAGTCAGCTGCAACGAAGTCCAGTGTCACCTACAGACAGAACTGTACCCAGACAGTAACAGTAACCAACCACACTGTTTTCCCTGAAGAAGCCACAGAAGAGGCATATCCTTGTTCCCTCCAAGTTAACTTATACTAAATGTTCGAAGAGAGACCACAGCTCAGTGGTAGAATGCACACTCTGCATGCAGGTGATCTCAGGTTCATTCTGTGGAATCTCCAAGTAGTGCTGGAAAAATTCTTGTCTGGAATGCCAGGGAACTACTACCATTCAGTACAGACTGGACTAGATGGTTCAATGGTCTTTCTAAGAGCCTTTACCTGGATACTCCATTGGATTCTCCTTCTCCTTTGATTTTCCTCAACTGACACTCAACATCCTGTGTGTAGGGAGCGTGTTCAGTCCTTCCTGAGCTGTTTGGATTCTGATTCTGATGGGGTTTTTTCTCTTTTTCAGACTAAAGATTTTCATACCTCTGCAAGCACTGGCATTTTTCCAAGCTGATATCCCTCTCTTGTGCATGGATGGTATTGTTTGCACCACATAAGGATCATGCTCTGAGAATGAGTTTGCTATTGGTTGATAAGATTTATCAGTCACTGGATGCAGACTGTAAAGGCCATCTGTATCTTTGAAAGGTCTGTAAAAGGATACATTTCATTCACTAGGAGCTTCTCTTATCACTGCAGCACTGTATTAGGAAAAGCCATACTCTAAACATGGTTCTATAGTTAATGGGACAATAACCCAGATAAGCTTCCATGCTCTGGACTGCTTTGCAGTGTTTTTTATGTCTGCTGGTTTTGCAGTACTATATTATTCTTGCATCTGTAAGATGCATTGCTCATCCTATTTTCTGAATATCAAAGGGTGATTTCAAGCATGGCAGCATTTATACTTTTTACGTGGATTCTCTTTCACAGGCTTGTTTACAAAGTTACTGTATGAGTTGGTTTCTAGGAAAGTTTCTGAAAAGAGAGCTCAGAAGTGACATCTAGTTTTTTATGGCAATTAGGATGACGATTTATTTCTGTTGCTTTACTTTGTCAAAGTTTATGAGGATTTTACTTTATCTTTTGTTTTTAGTTTATCTGCAAGCTGTGCTGAATGGTGAGAGATGAAGGCTATAATGTTGTGCTGGATCCATGCCTTTGAGGGCTCTCTGGCAGATCGATAGAATGGCAGTTCATCAGGTAGGGTGGGCAGTATACCAGCAGAATCCCCAGACTGTCTTGCTGGCCCAACACAAGTTTTGAACACTCCAGGATAGTAGTCAGGTAGACAGGGCGCCTGCAGGGAAAGAAAGAGATTGAAACAGAGAGAGAATTCTTATAGACCATTTTATAGACCACAGGAACCCCACCTCTTCAGCCCTCAAATCTATCCTGATGCTGAACTAAGTACTGGGTGAGCACAACTGGGGGAGACCATCTTTGTCACCCATCCTGGTTGCAAATTGGCTGCCTCGTTTATTATTATAATGTGGATGAGAGAGGTTTCATTCCTCACCAATCCAGCATGTAAAAGTGTCTTCTGGAATCCTGAGGGCAGATGAACAGGGCAACCAGCAACACTTCAGGTACAATAAGAGTCAGAAGAAGGCCCAGCCCTTAGTTGTCTGTGCTGTTTTCCCTTTACCTAGCTAATTTTATTCCTAACAGCATCTCTCTCTGTGCCTGTCACTACACTGATCAGGTCCTCATCAGCCCCCTCCTATTATCCTCCTTCCCAGGCACATTCCCAGGCCTAGAAATAGTCAAACAGTTGTATCTATCTTCACATCTTCTTTGGCATCCCAAAGGGGATCAAAGGGACAGTTCCTTTTTGATGTTGCCCCTGCTGGAAGTGACCCACCACCTATCAGCAGGCCTGTTTAGGTGCCTTTAGGAGGCGGCTATTGGACAAGGGTCAGGTGAGTCTGGATTGCATTGATGGCACTTGGCCCAAGACTAAAGAAGATTCCAGGAAGCTGTTGCAGTGGCAAAGCAGTTCTCTTTTCCCAGACACTCAAGACCTCCTCACAAGCATCAGAACTGCTAAGTTTCCAGATCAGGACCTTTTTCCAGTCTAGCAGTGGGCCTACAGATATTATGCCCAGGAGGTTGCTGGTTTGCCATATGAGCCCAGTCTCTGTTCTTACATCTCTGTTCATAGGTCTTGCACATTTATGTGGTGCTTTAAAAGTCTGCAATAAGCATTCAACCTGGGATTACAATACATAAATGTATGCCACCGAATTTATACACAATGCGTTAACTGCACAGTCATTTCAAATGCAGCCTAACCTGTACAGACTCTACTCACTATACCTGTGCTCTGATACCTGCCAGGATGTTGTTTATTGCCCTCTTCAGTAAACCTGTTGTGTTTTCAGCACTTGCATGGCAGCTGAATCAAAGTTTAGCAGATAAGACATACCCCATGAACAACAATGTCTTTAAATGTCTTTAAAACAATTGCTTATCTCCAGTCTCACTTCCTATCTATGATCGCCATTCATGCCTTACATGAAAAGCAGGACAAATCCATACACAGGAAAGTGTGCATTGATGCATCCACGACTCTCTAAATAAATTTCATTGCACTTCTAGATATTTTATTTATTTTATTTTTCTGCTGGCAATTATCAAATAAGCAATGAGAGAGCCTTGGCTATAAGGCAGGATATAAATAAATAAATGTATTTCTCTGTAGGCTAGTTATCACTGTGTTTGAACTAACACCATCCTTAAATCCTGATCAACATAACAGATATTTCAAAAATGCAGACAAGCCTGAGGATAGGTACTCTTTAAAGTCAAGATTTGTGGGCAGCATTTACATAATATATATAAATCTCAATTGTGTAATTGCTTATATTCAATTTACAAAGGATGATTGCCCAACATTAAGTGTGTTTATATAAAGAAAGCACCTAAAGAGCTCAGAAGCCACAGAGATTTCATTTCTTTCCTTAAAAACTTGACTTTCACACTAGAGCACATGCTTTGCATGGCAAAGTTTCCAGGCTCATGAAAAAGACTCCAATCTGAACCCTGGAACACTTCCAATGGTCAGTGCAGTCCAGTCTTGTCCAATCAAGTATTCTCAAAGTATGCTAGAACACATGCACCATCATTCCTAACTAGCATGCTGGGTATGATGGTAGATGTATTCTAACACATCTACACAGCCCAAAGTTGGGAAAGTGCTCCAGATGTTAAGTTGTAGACTATACTAAACCTGACAGATAAGTGTTCTGATATGGGTCAGTGGAGACAACGAAAGTAAACCAATCCCTAAAAATCCTTGTTTACATAATGTTCTTATGTTTTCAGAGGAAATGCTAAAGTTACTCATTGGCTTGGAGTTTAGATTGGAGGTTTTTTCCTTCTGGTAGTTCTCGGTCCACATACTGCTGGAGCCTGGCTTGTAGGATTTTGAGCATAACTTTGATAGCATGTGAAATGAGTGCAATGGTGTGGTAGTTTGAACAGTCTTTGGCATTGCCCTTGTTTGGGATTGGAATGTAAACTGACCTTTTCCAATCCTGTGGCAACTGTTCAGTTTCCCAAATTTGCTCGCATATTGAATATAGCATTTTAACTGCATTGTCTTTTAGGATTTTGAATAGCTCAGCTGGAATACTGTCTCCTTCACTAGCTTTGTTGTTGCTCAGACTTCCTAAGTTCCTTTTGACTGCACATTCCAGGATGTCTGGCTTAAGGTCAGCAACCACCCTGTCATGGTTATCAGGAACGTTAAGGACTTTCTTGTAAAGTTCTGTGTAATCTTGCCACTTCTTATTAATCTCTTCTGCCTCTGTTAGGTCCCTGCCATTTTGGTCCTTTATCATGCCCATCTTTGTATGAAAGGTTCTCTTCATATCTTCATTTTTCTTGAAGAGATCTCTAGTCTTTCAAATTCTATTGATTTCTTCTTTTTCTTTACACTGTTCATTTAAGAAAGCCTTCTTATCTCTTCTAGCTATTCTCTGGAATTCTGCATTCAATTGTTTGTATCTTTCTCTTTCTTCCTTGCCTTTTGCTTCCTTTCTTTCCTCAGCTATTTGTAAAGCTTCCTCAGACAGCCATTTTGCTTTCTTGCATTTCTTTTCCTTTGGGACGGTTTTAGTTGCTACCTCTTGTACATTGTTTTGAACCTCCGTCCATAGTTCTTCAGGCACTCTGTCTATCAGATCTAATTCCTTAAATCTATTTGTCACCTCTACTGTGTATTCATCAGGAATATGATTTAGGTCATACCTGAGTGGCCTAGTGCTTTTCCTTATTTTCTGCAGTATAAGCCTAAATTTTGCAACAGGAAGCTCATGATCTCAGCCACAGTCAGCTCCTGGTCTTGTTTTTACTGACTGAATAGAGCTTCTCCATCTTTGGCTGCAAAGTACATAGTCAATCTGATTTCTGTGTTGGCCATCTGGTGAGGTCCATGTGTAGAGTCGTCTCTTGGATTGTTGGAAAAGAGTGTTTGCTATGACCAGTGTGTTCTTTTGACAAAATTCTGCCAGCATTTGTCCTGCTTCATTTTGTATTTTAAGGGCAAACTTGCTTGTTATTCTGGTTATCTTTTGGCTTCCTAGCTTAGCATTCCAATTCCCCATGACGGTAGGGACATCATTTTTTGGTGTTAATTCTAGAAGGTGTTGTAGGCCTTCATAGAACTGGTCAACCTCAGTCTCTTCAGCACCAGTGGTTGGGGCATAGACTTGGACTACTGTGATGTTGAATGGTTTGCCTTGGATTCGAACTGAGATCATTCTATCATTTTGGAGATTGTACCCCAGTACTGCTTTTCCTACTCTTTTATTGACTATGAAGGCTACTCCATTTCTTCTGAGGTATTCTTGCTTGCAGTAGTATACCTGATGGTCATCTGAATTAAATTCACCCATTCCTTTCCATTTTAGTTCATTGATTCCCAAGATGTCAATGTTCAGTCTTGTCATCTCATGTTTGACCACATCCAGCCTACCTTGATTCATAAATCTTACATTCCAGGTTCCTATGGATTATAGATCTTTGCAGCATCAGACTTTCCTTTCATCACCAGATACATCCGCAACTGAGTGTCCTTTCGGCTTTGACCCAGTCCTTTCATTCTTTCTGGCGCTACTAGTGCTAGCCCTCTGCTTTTCCCCAGTAGCATATTGGACACTGAGGGGCTCATTTTCCGGTATTATATCTTTTTGCCTTTTCATACTGTCCATGGGGTTTTCATGGCATGGATACTGTAGTGGGTTGGCATTTTCTTCTCCAGTGGATCAACTTTTGTCAGATCTCTCTTCTATGACCTGCCCATCTTGGGTCCCCTGCACAGCTTAGCTCATAGCTTCATTGTGCTACGCAAGCGCCTTCACCACACCAAGGCAGTGATCCATGAAGGGATCCCTTTGTATACAAAACATTTTACAATACATTTAACATTTTTCAACCTTGCTTTTATTTACCCTCCAAACTGATACAAACTTAGCTTATGTTGAATACAAATGGATGCTAGAAAGTTTTATGCAGCCAGCACGTGACTGTGAGCTGTCCCGAGATGCCTTGCGTGGGGCACAGCATACAAAATTTTTAAATGAATAAATATTCTGAAATCTGTCTTTTGCAGGTGTCTGGCCTGTGGTGGCTACCCACAAAGAATAGCTGCTGGTTGTATCCTTTGGTTTCCCCTCTCAGTTGTCTCCTGCTGCTACTCTAAAGTAAGTGCAGAAGGGATCAGAACACTAGCAGAGGGGGAAAGGGAGAAATATCTCCCTGACCACTTCCTGCCCAACACACATCATTCTTCATACTAGTGCCATATCCCTCTTACCATGTTTTTTGATGTTGTAAGCTTTCCTCAGAGTAGACTAGCTGTAGCCCTTTGAGTATTTTGATATCCTTTCTGTCATAAGATTGCAAAATTCCGCAGTGGACAGAGTTCCTGTTTATTTCATTGTTTTTCAGAAGGGATAGGTATAACAACATAGTTTCTCTTTGCATTTTATCATTATGAAAAGAGCAACACATAGTATTGTAAAAAACATTGTATAGAGATGTTAAAAAAGGGGTGGGCAGAAAGTGGATCTCCACATGTTTTGGACTTGAGCTCCTAAAGGCCCTGCCAGTATGGCCAGTGGTCAGGGATGCTCAGACTTGACTTTCAAAGCATCTAAAAATGTACATTATGCCTATATCCATGTCTAAGAAGAACCCAGTTGTCTATTGACTCTGGCCACATGAAACAGATAATTCACACTGCATAGGCAGTTAAATGCCCAAAACAATCATTTACACAAAGTGTACACAAATGGGAAGTTTTCATAGGAACTGGCAATTTGAACAGTGCTGGCAACATTTCACAGAAAGTGTGACACCTATAATGACTGTGTTAAAAAAACTAAAACATACAGCTTTCCTTGTTATAGAAGAGGTATAAAACCACCAGAATAATCAGTCCAGATTTCTTTTGCTGCTCATTATTTAACAGAATACTACTGGGGGAAACACACGAAGGATAATAATTTCCCAAAGAGCCAGCTATTCATATATTCTTACAGCTATAAGAGTAAATAAAAGTGTATTCAAACTCATTTAGTTTCCAGAACAATTTGTTGTGTAAACACACTGCATATTACCAGCACTAATGAAATTGTCAACAGTTCTTATACAAAAATAATGGTGACTTAAAAACAAGAAAGGTGCCAAATTAAATAATTATCTTGTGCTTAGCTTGTTGACTAATTAATATCTTAATGGCCTCATAAAAATATACAGCTCTCTCTGGAAGTGAATGTAGACTGGAACAGTAATGCTTGCAAATGCAGAGGCAGCAATCTTTCTTTTCTTGTTTTAAACTTTCTAGATGTGTTTTACTGAAACTGTCAACACTCCTCTCTATTGTCCATGCTGAATCAGAATGATGGGAGCTGTAGTCCAATGCATCTGGTAAGTCTAATGTACATGGATCCAATGAAGGACTCCATTAAATACTTCTACCATAGATGTTTGTGGACTCCACTGAAGGGCTCTGATGTGGCTAGTTGGGAGTTATAGAAGAAACTATCTTTGTAGTCTTCTGTTCTGGCTGTGTTCACTTGGCTGAGATGATAAACACATCAATATGCGGTGAAGTAAGACCCACACAGTTCTGTTGCCCTTCAGAGGAGGACAGCTGCGGGCCTCAAGGACAGAAGCCAGGGAAGTGCCACTGCTGGCTCTTCCATTTTTCACTAGAGGTGCTTGCCTCAATATGCCTAACAGAAGGGCTGGATCTGTTAGCTAAGCCATTCATTGCTTCAAGCTGGAGAGCTCCTGGTGCTCTCAAGCCAGAGACATTGTCCATGCATCTCACCTGTTTTCATTGACTGTTAAGACAGAAGGTATCTTTGTGCTTCTGTAAGAAAACATGGGAAGTGAATGGTATCTGGATCCCCTGTGAATGAGCAGGTTGATGCTGCTTATCATGAAGCACTTTGACTTGATGAATATATAATTGCAGTCAAGTAAATATAAAAAACAAAACATTAATTCCAGGTTAATTTATGCTCCCCAGTTGATAACAGAGGACAAGTATGTCATTAAAAGACCTACAGTAATGATAGGTGGATTCCCCTGCACTCAGTTCAGAGCTGAGTCAACAACTATGAGTATCATTAAAGAAGTTACACACACACACACACACACACACACACACACACACATATCTAGTTGCTGTCTTGTTTAAACATTCTCAGTTTCATGATATTGTCTTTACATGTCCACATTTTTCCATCTAGATGTTGGAGTAACTGCAGCTTAGAAAGAGGTAAGCAAATATAATGAAAGAGACTGTTTTTCTAAGTCTGATCCATGAGGGAAAGAGAGGGGCACAATCCTCAATCTTGTGTGGATAAATATTGAGAAATCCCCAACCTGAAGTAGCACAGGTAAAGATTATTTGTCTATTTGTTCACTATACCCTCTCCATCGGTCTTCTTCACCTTTGTGGATAATGGAACAGTCCAAAGGGTTCCCAAAATCAAGGATTAACTGTAAATGCATGCGAGGAAGAAGTAGGAGGAAAAGGTGGGAGGAGATAAAGAAAGAAGCAGGAAGGTGAAAATAAAGGGAAGCAGGGGTACAGAAAGGAAGTAGGAAGATGAAAAGTAAAGTGAAGAGAAGAAGAGGAGGGTAAGGTAGAGAAGGAAAAAAGCAAGGGGGAAAGAGGAATAGAGAAAGGAAGAAAGGGAAAATACATTTTGTCACACTAAATTAATCTCATTTTTTGACTGGGTAGCCTCTCAAATGGACAAAGGGAACACTGTGGACGTAATCTGCCTAGACTTTAGCAAAGCTTTCAACATAGTGCCACATGACATTCTGATAAGCAAATTACCAAAAACTGGACTAGATGGAAAAACTATTAGATAGATCCAAAATTGGCTGCTAGATTGAACACAGAGAGTGCTCATCAATAACACCTTCTCAAACTGGATGGAGTTAACTATTGAGGTGCCACAGGGTTCAGTCCTGGACCCAGTGCTCTTCAACATTTTGATTAATGATTTAGATGAGGAAGTACAAGGAAAGAAAATCAAATTTGAAGATGATACACAACTGGGTGGAATAGCAAACACCTTCAAGACAGAATGAAGATCCAGAATGATTTTAATAAACTTGAACATTGGGCTAAAAGCAATGGAATGAGGGGGACACAAAGAGGAAGGTCAAGATCTCTTCTTGTTGATACCAGGGTGTAGGACATGGAATAATCAACTCAAGCTGCGGCAACCTAGATTCAGGCTAGATATCAGGAAAAGCTTCCTCGCTGTTAGAGCAATACGACAATGGAACCAGCTGCCTAGAGAGTTGGTGGATTCTCCCACACTAGAGATATTCAAAAAGAACCTGGACAGCCATCTGAGTGGAATGGTGTAATGTGGTGTCCTGCAACAACAGGGGGTTGGACCTGATGGCCTTCATGGCACCTTCCAACTCTTGTTAGTCGCGAAGTCGTGTCCGATCCATCACGACCCCATGGACAACATTCCTCCAGACCTTCCTGTCCCTGGAGTCTACTATGATTCTATGATTCCTTGAACTGTCTTTCTCACTTCCAACATAAATCATCAGTGAGTCTGATTAATGCATCCAAAACATATGAAGTCATAAATCTCCTATACCCTTCCCTTCCCTTCCCTCAGGGACAATGTTAGTCCTTCTCCAATTATCTGGCACTTCTCCTGTCTTCCATGAATTCTTAAAGATGATAGATAGTAGTTCTGAGAGATCTGTAAAGTACTGTTTTTTCTGTTTTCTCCTCTTCTGCAAACTGTAAAGCTTGAAGAGAAAACTATCTGGCCCCAGTATTCTAAATTTTCTTCCCTAAGGTTTTGCAGTCTGATGCAATTTCCTAAAAGCAGTATCATTAGTTTTCACATGCATGAGAAGGAAGTGATGTAGGTCACTGGATTGTAGGTTTTATGAGCACTGGTAGTCTTTAAGTTATATCTATCTTTGCTCCAGAGAGACAGCACACCTGACCATTCCAAGGGCCTTCCCAACATACATGTTTTTCCATCTTGTGCAACAGGTAGTTTCTCACAACTATCACTCTTCTCCTTTTGTGGTTGCAAACTTTGGCATATTTTCCTTATTTGATCGACATTTTGTCTCTATTTAAGAATTACTCAGAGTGTTGTGTAGTTCTTTCACAGTGGGTTTCTCACATGTGTATTTCTCAAATAACTTAAAGCTGTTCAAGAGTTTCACTACTTCCTCTGGTGTTTCAAGTCTACTAGTCTTTCTGCATTTAACTGTCCCACTTTTCCAGGGGTATTATCTTCCTTTTGCTCAAGATAATTTTTTCTGATTCCTGTTGGTTCAAGAGCTCCAGTGGTGCAGTGTCTTCTAGTTTTCTGTACATAACTGTCCCACTTTTCCAGGGAGTTTGCCTGTCATTTTACCTTCTCTCAGGGTTCTCTTCTTCTGCCTCAGTTTGTTGATTCACTTCTTGTGTCTGTACTACTCTTAGCTGTTACAGTACCACTCTGTCTAAAAACTCTGCATCTGCTTTCTCCACCGTAACACTCCCTGTTCCAGGTCTCTTACCTTTTCATTTACAGGGCTACGAGCTTGCACTTGTCGCATGTGTCGGCTTTGTTGCCCTCAGGTAATAAGACAAATGTTGCACAGTTTGCAGGTCACCACCACTGGAGTCTTCTCAGTCCATTCTTTGTGATACCTTTGCGATTTTGGCTTGATGGGCTGTTGTGACAACCAATGCTTTGTCCTGTTTTCTCTGAAGGTTACCAACACCATCCGACCAATAAATGGGGAGTGTTACAAGGAAGAAAACAAATGGTGGGAGGATTAAGGGGGCAAAAAAGTGCAAAAGAATGGGACGTAGTTAGGGGTCTTCCCGGATGAACTCTGCCACCAAACTCCTATTTGTCCTTGTTCACTCACTCTCTGTGAGCTTGGCTGCTTGTATGCCAGAGTGCCTAGACCAGTTGGGGCAACGTCCTCTGATCTGCCCAACTAGGAGTCAGGAACCAGAATGAATCACCCTGCCCACAAGGCTGCTGCTCGTTAATCTGGCCGCTCCCCTTCAGTTGTCGCTCTCAAAGCACACAACCTCTTTAAAAAAGACTGTTTGCTGAGCTAGTGCAGTCACCACTGCTTGCCTGCTTTTGTCTCCTCTTCCACTTCTACTCCACCGCCAAGCTGTCGCTTGCTTTCTCTGTTCACTTGCTCCCGGGGAGCTTGGCTGCTTGTATCCCGGAGTCCCAAGGACACCTGGGGCAGCTCCGTTAGATCTGCGCAGCAGGTCAGAATCGGAAATAAATGCTGAGCGGCAGTGAAGCACTTTAGAGAAAGATCAGAAATGCAGAACCATTCACACAAAGGAAGCGACTGAAAGGATTGAGATACTTCAATTTGTAAAAAGGGACAGATGAGAAGTAACATCACGAACTGTACAGAACAATAAATGACTTGAAGATGGAGTTTCTGGATTGTAGTTCTCTGCTCCAACATGCACAAAAGCAGGCACTGAGTGCAGCAAAGGCAATGAAAGAATTCATAATTCAAAGATCCATGATCCCCCTCAAAAGGAGGCTGCCACTGTTTCCATTTCTGATGTATAGAAAAAGCTTTATCACCTAAAACTTTTTACATATTCACTTCAATGGTGGAAGTAAATCCAGACTCAAATTAACTGAAACTATTGAATGGATGGTGATTTTTGTGAGAAACTTGTGCATAAACCTGGTTTCTGATTGGGATGAATGAAGTCAACAGATGTTTTCATGCAGATGATCTTCAACAAACTGACAACAGAATTAGTTTGTGTCTGGTATCTACTTTCTCCAGTGCCATGTCCTATCTGGAGGAGGATTCCTCACATGAAGAAAGCTGGTGCAGGGAGCTCCCGCCACAGTTGGACACAGTTGTGACTGCAGATTAGAGGAGGAGCCAGGGACCTCTTGGGCAGTCCAGTCTCTGCAGATCCCCAAAGAGCAGGAGCCAGAGGAATTCACCCCCTAGAAAGGAGAAAGAGCACACGGCTTCAGCAGAAATCCAAACAGCCTGAAAGGGGAGTTTTTCATGAGTTATAGCTGGCTGTAAATTAGTTCAGACAGAGCTGCTCTTGGTTGCAAACAGCAAACATCATTATGGGTGTCCTCAGACTTGGTTGAAATGAACCAGTATCCAGAGTCGTGGCCTGTTTATTGAACATTCTCTCAGGCACTCCTGCCTGATACACATGAACCATATGGCCTGGGCCCTTGGACTGACCTGACAATTTTTAAGAAGCTAAATCAGAGACTGGCCATTTGTATGCACAGGACATGCAGCAATATGCCAAAAATAATGCAGAATAAGACCACAGGACCACAGGACAGTCCTTCTACAGATTAAAGTACTGCAGATTAGTTTTGTTTTAGAGTATCTTTTTTTCTGTCAAATGTATTTTTTGCTTCATGGATCTTTCCATGGTGATACATATTTTTAAAAAATGAAGCAATAATTACACTTAGAGAATGTATCGCATGACCCAGCTAAAGTTCAAAGAGTTTTACAGTGTGATTTTATACATATCTGTTCAGAAGTAAGTCCCACTCGGAAGCTAGCTTCTTGGGTTCAATGGAATGTTATCCCAGTGAAGCAAGTATTTGTATCGATTTGAATGGGAGAAATTGAACCAAAGTGCCAGTCTCTGCCATTGAAATCAATTGCATTTTGCAATGCAGGAGAAGTGGGAGGACAGGCTGCCATTTCAGGTGTCTTTCTTTTTAAAAGTTTGGCAGTTGCATGCAGTTTGGCTGTTCATAGCTGTGCAGGTGTACTGTGAAAAAATAATCTCCAGGAAATACTAATTATAGATCGCACATGCAAAACACCTCCACTCTCTCCTCAGTCAGGTCAAATCAGAAAGCTCAGGGGCTTGTTTCAGAAATTCACCCATTCTGGACCCTGTGTTGTGATTTGATTGTCTCCCTCTGACAGCAGCAGGGGCCACTCAAGCATTTCTTTGTTCCATGAACTTTATTGCTAGTACACGAAGTCTCTGAGCATACACCGAGTGAAATGTTGAACGCTATCTATTGTTAATTACTCAGAGTTTCCCTTCGGCACGCCTCTGCATGCATACCCTGATGGAGAGGCACTGCTGAAGCAGGCATGCCAGTGCAGTTCTCCTCCCTCTGCACTCCCAATTGTGCTTCAGATGGAAGCACAATTGGTGCCGATCCACCAGGTTGATGGTGGGGGCCCCCTGCTGGAGGCACTGGGCATTGCAGCTTTCTACCCCATAGGTGGTCCCTCGACACTCTGCCCAGGTTCAGGTTGCTCTGAGGCCAGTGCCATTTCTGCATCCTGCCCTGGGAGTAGTGACTTTTCAACTTTCCCAGGGGAGAGTTTTTGGGGTCACTCATGTGTCCTTGTGCTAATTTCTTTCTGGTCCCAAGACCTTGGGGATGGTCTTGAGGTTTGACTGTTTGACAAACTGTTTCTCCTTCAGCCTCAGAATCCGAATTCGCATGCGAATAGGCACTGAGTGCTTCATGCAAGCAGCCTGAGCGTGTAGAGGACGTGCATGCCCGGCACCCTGATTGTACTGTCTGCAGGGATCAAATTGCCCAGTTGCATAACACAAACTGCTTCTGACCTTTCATGGACTTCTATTTACTCCCCCCTCCTTTCAGCTATAATACCATGGAAGTAATTTAGTTTCAAATCTAAGATCAATATCCATTGATTTCAATGTGAAATTTAGGCAAGCAGTTAAATATTTCCCATTAATTGTATTTGAGGAAAACCAATGTCCTCTTGAAAATATTTGGGGAAACTGATGTCAAGCAAGTAGCCTTGTGTAGCAGGTCTTTTCTTCTTCTCTGCCACAGACTTCCACATCCTCCCAAAAGAAAAAAAATGCAAAGCAAACAAACAGCAATGAATTTGTAGCAGCTATTGAGTGCCGGAAAGGTCCAAATCAGCTTCTTCTCAAGTGAATGCTGACCCTTTGGGCACTGAGCAGTTATGGAGTGCTAAAATGGTCGGTTAGCTTGCAGACAAGTTGGTATTGGCGATTTGGTGTTCCATGGGCACATGACAGATTATTTTATTATGCAGGACTTGAGCTAATCGCTCAGTGGGCCATGTGTTGCCCAGTTCCACTCTGAAATAAATGCTGAGCATCTATGGAGGATTGCATGGGAGAAAGTAATTGTCCACTTCATGCTCCATTGACATACGCTATCCCAGCTGTGGAGAGGTGCATTGGGTGTTGCCCTCTATCTTTGACTCATTGCTTCACTGAATCTCAGCTCATGCTTTCCGTTTCTTATATGGCTTGGTTTTTTACATGCCATACAATGCTGCCAGCCTGGGTCCTTTCCACCACACCCATAATTATAAACTAATCCACATATTGCATTTTAATTCCACTTTTCCATTGCCTGAGGCAGCATGCCATCCAAAACATAACATTTGTGATACCTCCTTCCCCACCCTGTAAGACAACATTTAAAAGAAGATCCATAAGCATAGGTGCTATTTTAGACTTAAGTAGTGTTTGCTGTGCATGGAGAAAAGCAAGTTTGGTATTTTCAAGGAGGAAACAAGATTAAAAACCCTAAATACATTCAAAATTGTGAATATACCACTTAAATTGCAAGTAGTGTCTTTACAGGACATCCTAAACATGCCTAGGAATGTAGCCTTAAGGGTCTGATTACTTTTTAAGTACTTAATGATAAACAGAATGTTAATTTTTCCTGAAGAAGAATCACATATAATCAGAAATCTGTTTGCATGTTGGTGGGAAGACTAATAATAAGCCTGAATTTGCCATTTGACATATATTTCTGCCATAATTTATTCAGCTGTTTACAGTGCCTCTGTTTAAAACAACAACAGTTGGCATTGAAACATATGACTCAGATGCCCTGTGCTTAGCGTTTGTGCCAACGACATCACAAATCCTATTCTGGTGTTCCTTTTCTCAGGTGAAAGGAGGCGGATTAACAAGGCCACTGGTGCAAAACCTGCTGCTGAAGGAGGACTTCCCCATCTCCTCCTCCCATTTGTAGACCCCACTGCGCTCACAAAATCTGGAGAAGATCTGCTGGAGGCTGCAGGAAGGAAAAGAGAATGGAGAAGGAGACGTATGAAAGGATGGAAAGAGGATGCCTCTTCTGCTAGCAGGACAATGATACTGGACCAAACCTCTTACATCTATGTATAACTAGATCCAGATGGCATATCAAGATTCCACTGCACGGGCCGGATGACTCTCTTCATTTGGCTGATTGCTAAGTGCATGGCACTAGCCTCTGCATGTTACTAGCTGTGCACATTTAGAGCTAATGAACATAATGGGTGTTCTTAGAAATTGTTATTATGAAGTGTGTCTCTCCCCCTCACCCCATTCTGCTTTCTTCTTTCCTAAAATAAGGGGGAGCCCTAGCATTAAAAAACTCTTTCTTGGATCAATAAGATAATTTCCCGTTTACTAAGCTTGTTAGGTTGGTGGTGCCTCTTCCTACTTCCCTTATGTTTCAAGTGCCCATTTTTTAATTGCCTGCTGCTTATTTAAGCCTTAGGTAACACTATTTACATAATGTAGTGAAGAAGTTATAAAACATTAAGAGTAGAGAGGCCTATAAGAACCACAGGTGTGAACCCCTCAAAGTTACTTCTACACAATGGCTCCATCATCTCATCAAACAGAGCTTGCAGTATGCAGCTAATAGTTCATTTCATTGCTCATTACCCATGTTTTTGTTGTTTCAGACTTTGAAGTAGCAGCCTAGGTATTGGCTTACCAACTGCTTAATCTATTTGCTCAAAGGCTTAGGGATGTGTGAGAAATTTATTTCAGTTGATTTTTGATAAGAATTTATCTAATTCACACTGACACCCTAACACAGTCTGTGGTATGAAGGCTGAGCTTACAATATAATTCACACAGCAGCAAAAACTTGTTGCATTGCATTGTATTGCATATGTAAAATGTATACATTGAAAAAATGCACATATAATTATTCTTCCATTTGAAAACAGTGCACAAACACACTTTAGTCAATGGGAGAAAAGTATGTTATAAAGTTCAAAATGCACACAGATTTTGGGTACATTTAGAAAAATGTTCAGACATATATACAATTTTTCATGTGAAAAATAACAACAAAGCTTGCAATTTGATGTGGACAAAAGGTGAAACAAGCTTTGAGGGGGAGTTCAATGAAGCTTGATGAACATAGAATTTGCTGTGATGCACGTCCAGGTTTTAGATGGAATCTTCCTTGGTTTTCCTGACTGATGAGCGTCTTCAGAAGAGGAATCAGGATGTATTACTACTTCTGGTTCTCTCAGCAGCTGGCCATGGTATCTTTCTGGATTGCCTTTGTGAGTTGTGGGCTGAAGGCACTATTTAACAATGGTTTGACTCATACTGTAGTTATGTTGGCTCCAGAGAATAACATTGGGTTACTCACTTTGGTTGCATGGCTGAAGTGTGTCACGGGTTACCATCTTGTCTCCTGTGTTGCTTTATGTCTATATTAAGATAGGATATTGGGAGATCTGGGAGAGGTGTCATCAGTATGCAGATAAAACCCAGCTCTACTTCTCTGTAAGATCTGTATTTGGCAAGGCAGTACATGTTCTAAATATTTGCCAGGTGCAGTCATGGCTTGGATGCGGCTACTAACTGAAGATGAATCCTGACCAGACAGAGACGCTATGGATTGGGTGTTCCCAGGTTTCAGAATTAGGCGGTTTGCCTGTTTTGGACAAGGCTGAACCAGGGCTGTCTTAATGCATGGGCCTGATGGGCACTTGCCCGTGGGCCCCATACTAATCTGTGTATGTTAACCCTTGGAAAATTGGAAAACTTCCAAAATTAACAGTAGTTGTAGTTGTCGCAGGGGTCCCAGTACACTGCTTTGCCCGGGGCACATAATGCTGTTAAGACGGCCCTGGGCTGAACTCCCTCTGAAGGAGGAGGTACATAATTTGGGTGGTAATTCTGGATCCATTTTTGTCATAAGAGGCCCAGGTGACCTTGGTGGCCTGGAGTGTTCACTATCAGCTTTGCTTGGTATGTCAACAATGCCTATTCCTGGATAAAGATGACTGAGCCATGATGATCTGAGCATCTGTAATGTAAGGTGGGCAAGGTATTTGTTGTGAGGCCATAACTCACTCATTAAATAACTCACACTGCAGTCAGCAATAAAACTAAAGTCTTTTATTGCTACTTTCTACAAGATTTATGATACTACAGATAAGCTCTACTGCAAAGGTCTAAACCAGTCAGTTGCCTCTCTCTTTGTGATGTCTCTGGGGAGACCACGTGGAATTAGCTTTTCCTCTCACGTCTTTCCGCTCTTGGGCGGGACAGTGCTTTGTCTTGTCTTTTTTGTTCCAATCGTCGGAAGCTACGTTGAAGACTAGCGTGGACTAAGGACAGGTCACCTTCTGTATCTTCTGGAGCCTGTCCAGGAGCCACAGCTTCAGAAGTGGGGGGGGGGTATCTGACCCATGCTTCTCAGATTCAGAATGGGGAGAAGTCTCCCGCTCAGAAGCCTCATGACCAGGCTGAGACGGGGCTGTTTGTTCAGGGAGCAAAGGGTCAATATGTGGGGGAGCTATTTGTTCGGTAGTTCCCAAGTCAGGCTGTGGAGGGGTCATTTGGTTACTGGGCTCCAAGCAGAAGTCACCCTGCTCTAATGTCTGATTCTCATTTTGAACGTTTGACTCTTTCTCGCGAGGTGCCGTCTCTCTGTCGAGATGTCAGGCACGACAATATTCGAGCGGGTGATGGCCGGGCAACTCCAGGCTCTCTTGGAAGAAACTGACCATCTGGACCCATTCCAATCAGGTTTCAGGCCTGTCTCTGGGACTGAAACTGCCTTGGTCGCCCTGTATGATGACCTGTGCAGGTAGAGGGACATGGGGTGGGTTCATCCCTGTTGGTTCCCCTGGACCTCTCAGTGGCTTTCAATACCATTGACCATAGTATCCTTTTGGATAGCCTGGTCAAGTTGAGGGTAGGAAGCACTGCTTTGTGATGATTCTTCTCCTACTTGGCTGGCTGATTCCAGAAGCTGGTACTGGGGGATTATGACTCTGTGCCATGGCAGCTTTGCCATGGAGTTCCACAAGTTTCCATTTTAGCCCCATGCTCTTTAACATCTACATGAAACTGCTGGGAGATGTCATCTGGGGGTTTGGGCTGCACAACTTAGGATCATGATACTTGGCAGATCACATTTCCTTGCATACACTCAAGCAACTCTTATAATCACTGAGCGAGGGCTTGACCATTCCAAGATTATCAGAACATCACCATATAATACCAAGTGGGTCTTCTCAGTGCCCACCTTGTGGAAAAGGCTTCCTTGTGCCATTTGGGAGGCAGAAAATCAGGTTTCTACAAAATGCTTCCTGAAACGCACCTGTTTACACAGACTGTCCCTAGCTTGTAATCAAATAGCTATGCTACTTTATGTTACTGCTCCTATAATGCTCTGATTTGTTACTATCATAATTGTGTTGTATTGTTTTTGTAATTGTATTTTAATTGTGATTTTAATATGTATATGGAAACTGCTTAGGGATTATTTAGTGGTGTATAAATAAATACTCAAAGGTGACTTTATCTTCAATAAGACAGTAATGCTTTGAACAACTCTATAAAATAGATAGGCAAGTATTATTATATGTGTGTTGCTGAGGGGATGATGACCCTGCAATCTTATAAGCACTTATCTAGGAGTAAGTCTTACTGAAATCAAAAGGACTGATTTCAGAATGGCATGCAATGAAAAGCAGACAACCCCTCTGCTATTTAATATAGCCCTTGCCTGGAAATTTTTATTTCAGTTCATGCCAGCTAGGAGAGGAAGAAATATGAATCAAGAACTTTTTGAACAAACATGTTGATGGATGTTTTCCCCATTTTATAACCCTTTGTTCCAGAACAAAAAGTAGATCTTGCCCAATTTATACCTTCTATTTGCTTCTGTAAAGGACCACGTTTTGAACATCCATCTTAGACTCATTAGATCAAAGAACAATAGAGTTGGAAAGGGTCAAAAAGGGCATCAGATACAAGTTGCAGTTGTTGCAGGACACCAATTTATACCATCCCATTAAGCGTTTTGTTTTGTTTATGTGTGGGAGAGCCCATGACCTCTCTAGGCAACTGACACCACTGTCGTATTACTCTGACACTGAGGAAACTTTTCCCGTTATCTACTCTGAATCAGATTTGTTGCAACCTGAATCAATTATTCTGGGTCCTGCAATCTGGTATCAGTGAGAAGAGATCTTGTCCTTTCACTTTGTGACAGCTTTTCAGGTACTTTTACAGTGATCTCATGTCCCCCATCAGTCTTCTCTTTTCAAAGCTGATCATATTCAATTCTCTCAATCCCTCCTCACAGGGCAGTGTTTCCAAAATGTGGATCATTTTTGTTGCCTTCTTCTTAACCCTTTCTATTTTTTCTGCATCTTTCTTAAACTTAGGCGCCCAGAACTGGACACAGTATTCCTCATGAGATCTGACTAGTGAGGACTATAGGGCAACAACTACTTTCATGATTTGGAAATATTACTTCTATTAATGCATCCCAAAAGAGCATTTGCCCTTTTGGCAGCCGCATTACATAGCTTGCTCATATTGAGCCTGTTGTCCATAATAACTTCGAGGTCTTTTTCAGTTCTGTTGAGCCATGTATACCCCGTCTTGTATTGATGCATTTGGTTTCTTTGTCCTAGGTGGAGGACTTGACACTTGTCCTTACTGAATCTCACTCTGTTGCTTTCAGCCCAGTGTTCAACTTTATCAGGATCACCCTGGATCTTCATTCTGTCTTCTAGGGTGTTTGCTATTCCACCCAGTTTTGTATCATCTGCACATTTGATTATCTTTTTCTGTATTTCCTCATCTAAATCCTTAATACAGATGTTGGAGAGCACTGGGTCCAGGACTTAACCCTCTGACACCCCACTAATTACTTTCCTCCAGTTTAAGAAGCTGCCATTGATGTGTACTCTTTGTGTGTGATTTAGCTTATCAGGATGTTGTGGTGCACTATGTTGACAACTTTGCTAAAGTCAAGGTAGATTAGTCTGTCTAGATCACCCAGTGCCAGGTACAAACACTCTAGGCCTGAACTCAAAGGGACAGAAAGCCTCGTCAGAGAGATTGCCTCTTGGATTATTAGGGCCGCATCCCCTCCCCTTGCCTCTAGATGAGGTTGATGCCGCACCTGATAATTGGGTGGGCACAGCTGGGTGAGTGACACATCCCTCACCCCACCCCCACCCAGGTCTCAGTAATGCAAGCCATTAAATCATGGATGAGAGATGTTTTATTTTGGACTGACATGGCATTCAACATCAACACCACCAGGCCTGAGGACCGGCTGATATTACTTCCTGGAACATTCTGGCTGGGGGAAAAACTAGAGGGCGGGGCAGATACTAAAAATCTGACCCTCCTTCTTCTGGAACGACATGTTAGATCCCCAGCACCATATCTTTCCCTGCCCATAACCAGCTCTCTGGGGTTGCCCACCTGCTCCCCAGGATCTCCCATAACAATTAAAACCAGAAAATTCCAAAAAATGAAGTTAAAAACAAACAAACCAACAATTAAAATCAGTATGCAGTGTGGTTAAAATGGAGTACACAGTACTTCAACTCCAAAAAATAAAAGAAAAAGGAGAAAAAGAAAAAGAAAAAAATCAACAGAGCCCCAGGTCCAGCTCATGCTCGACCAGCCTTGAACAGCCCTAATCAGCTCACGTTGTTGAGCTGCTGCCCCAAGGCCACCAGCATAGGCTGCGACCGGCAAGTTAAGCAATCTGGTCCCACCCCCATGAACGGCACCTGCACTCTGGCATAGCTGTCACACACCCCCCCCCGGAAGCAAGGAGAAGGGGTGAGGGGTGGGGTCAGCACACGTTTGGTCTGGCAGCAGCGGCAGCAGCGTCCTTGGGCCCTGTGGTGGCTCCGGCATCCTTACAAAATTATTGCAAGCTGCTATGTTTCTCTTATTTGGTAGTCTTTTATCCTCTTGTTCAACATCTTTAAGTGTGTCATGAATTTCATTCATAGCCCATTGTTCAGCTGTCTCTTCTGTTAGTGGCTGAAAGCAGTTTGAAAGTACCATTCCAAGATAGTCTTCTTCTGCCTTAGCTTGCTGTGGCACTTCTTGCTTCTGTAATGCTCTTAGCTTAATGCTCTTGGGAAACACTCAACTTATGAATGAATACCTCACATGTCACTGAACATCTTTTCTTTCACAGGTTGTCCTTCTCTGTTAAGGCACCATAAAATGAGTGTGATATTTGATGTTCATGATATTTGATGATTGATATTTGTCCAAACCCAACCATATTTGAGTATGGTTGGGTTTGGACAATGTTAAGTTTGGCTTGTCACTGAACCATGGGTCATTGTTGAAACTGCTGCCTGATTCAGCTTAGACAACAAACCATGATGAACAACCCACAGTTCACAAGGGAACAAAAAAAAAAAAGATTTATCTTCATGGAATTTTTGTAGTTAAAAAGTCATAGCTTGTTTTTGTAACTTATGTAGGCATCACGAAAACCCACATCACAGCAGCCCACATTCAACATATATCGAACCCTTAGGCAGCTTGTCAAGTTGTCTAAACCCAGCGATTGTCTTCATCAATCTTGTTCTCTGCTTGCCTGTATATAAAACCTATTTGAGGAATGGGCCCTGAACTTCTGCCATAGGTGAATGTACTTCATGTTACTTCTACTGAATGTAGAGATGGGTGAGAATTTTGTTTCAGTTTGGCTTTGTTAATTTCTGAAAGTCTGAATATTCTCCAGATCTGAGATTAAAAGCATTTGAGATTCAAAAAAAGAATGTGGAAGAAAGTGCAATGGACAGATTTATCCTATAACATTCTAGCATGTTTTCTCTGAGGTACCTCTGATACGTTTCCGAGAAACCCCAAGAACTGTGTTTGAAATCCATTGGTTTCTTTAGCCACAACTGGTCATGTGCTGAGTTGCTGCTGAAATTGTTGGGCTAAGCATTTGCTGTTGGCTTGAAAGATAGTGGTAAATATGCTACTGCAGGGGAAAACAAAATAAATCGTATATTAATATGCACAAATCAAACATAGCAGATTTATTTTGAGCTCTGTTGATCCATTAAAAGTTATGATGAAAGCAGAGGTGCAAGGTGGGTGGAACAACTGCTTTAATCAAAGGGATTGCAAAATGTGTATCCATACGTCTACTGCTAGTGCTTAGCAACATCACTATCAAATTACACTCTATTATCTGATGCATCTCAGAACTGAACTATCATGAATGTTAAGATGAAATACAAGATCACTAATGGGGGCAAGAATTCCTAACAGTCAAATTCCGAACAGTGGTCTGGGGCAGTGTGCAGCTATAAGGCAGTACTGAGTTTATCATCTGTGGGTATGAATAGTGAGGGCAGTAAGGGGTAGGAAAAACCATGGCTAAGTAGTAGAACACATGCCTTGCATGCGGGACATCCTAGGTGTAACCCTTGGTGCCTCTAGTTAAAAAGATCAGAAGATACACAAGACCTCTGCTGAAGAACGCAGACAACTGTGGCCAGTCAGAGTAAATGACATTCAGCTACATGAACAAATAAATGGATGACACAATATAAGGCAGGTTCCTGTGTTCAAGCAGCATATACCTTGAACATATCCTAGGATTCTTTGGAAGGTACTAAGGTTCCATGGCAGATGTGCCAGAACTTTTTCACCAATGAATGAATGAATGAATGAATGAATGAATGTGAAAAGGGTTTCCTGAAGATAGGAAATTTAAAAATGGGTTGGTCCAAAGGAAAACAACAACACACAGATGGTTGGATTCAGATTGATGCTTAAGCAATGGTGCCTGTGGAAGTAGACATGCCCCTCCAGTCTACTGAAAATGTTACAGAGAAAGTCAGGAGACTCTGCTGAATGGGGTGTGCTGTGGTGTGTGGTGTGTTGCTGATGATCCCCAAAATTTATGCAGAGGAGCTTGCAGAGAAAACAGTTCTTGAATCCAACCCTAAGGATTGGAAAGGGAGGTACATATTTCATAAATAGTTCATGCTGCTACATTTCCATTAACTCTCCCAGAGTACATCAGCATACAATTGCTGCTTGGCCAAATTCACAACGACTCAGACAAATGACTAATTATATGCATTCCTAGCCTTCTATTAACTTCTTCCCACACATAGCAGACATATATTAGAAAAAGCTGTCAGGAAATTCTTTGCTTTAAATGTATTTCTTAACTGTTTCAGATTTCAAGTCTTCTCAAAGGAGCTTATAATATTAAACATAACAATTCTATACCCATAAAATAAGTTCATAAAATGGTTTTTTAGCTTTGGACACTGTTTCATTTGATCCCAAAATGGTGACTGATGGGTGCCTCATGCTTTTAAACAGAATTCCGTTTTGAAAAGATCCCACAGCACTTTGAACCAGATAAAAGAACAGTATTCTTTTAGGAAGGTGCTGCCTGACGTGACTGCTTCATACGAAGCCAGCTTGTACAGGTGCAGGATGGAGTTATTTACTTTACCAAAGCGAATGATGAACGTCTAGAACGTTTGAAGCTTCTGTGTGCATTTGTTAGTTTGTGCCATTGCCACAGGTAGAATCAAAGGTGTGATCTGTATTCCCTATAAATTCTTGCAGAATTGTCATTCAAATAATTGGTCCATTCCCTGATCACATTTAAATGTTTTCTCTGTAGTCCTCCAGATGTTTCAGTTATTAAATGTTCAGAGGTCCTAGCTAGTATAGTCAATGATAAGGAATGATGAAATGTGTGCACCGGAACATCTGAAGGCTGCAAGTTGTCCACTCCTGGTCTGTGGTATGCATAAAGTTCATTCTGTTCTATCCCCATCATCTTAAACTGGCATATAGGGATATGGTCAAAGCCAACAAATAATCAAGGTTGAGAAGAATTTAAACATGACTCTGGGTCTAACATTCTAGTTCCTAGAACATAGCTTTCTGACATGATAAGTTCAGGGCAGTGTGAATGAGGCTGGATCGTTTCTCTTAACACACATACCTCTTCCTGTCAGCACTCTTTACCTGGCTTGGCTACAATTTAGTCCTTGGAACTGATTAAAAGGGCCACAACAACATTGACATACAAGGGAAGAAGAGACAGTATCTCTCTTGGGCCAGTAAAATAGCTCAACCTTTATAGAGACAAAGATATTGTCCTTTTCCTTCTACCTTGGGTCCCTACCATTTACATCTGGGTACAATATGTTGTCAGGACTACACTGAACAGCCTGGGACAAAACTAAAAGTCTGGGGAAAAAGAAGTCAGGGGGAGTCAGGGGGAGAATTCAAGCCAGTATTAAGGACCAAGGGACTACCACAAAATACAAGAAAATGTCAAAGTACAGAGTAAGGAAGTTCTGAAATGGGGAAGGCTGGTTTGTTTAAGCTCAGCAGATTCCTGTCCACTTCTAAAATGATGATCAGAATCAGCTGAGTTGGAGATTTCTTTGTGAGGTTCTATTTTTAAAGCAGAAAATGATTTGCACATAATTTTTAACTGTCAACAAAATTTGCACAAATAAGCAACCCAAAACCACATGGCTATAGTGTGATTTATTCAGTATCTGCTGATTTGTGCAAATTGTCTTAGAGACAGAAGTACATGAGCTTTGAATTACACCGCAGTGCATTGGCAGCAGGACAGGCTTAGCAAACTGGAATTCAGTGGAGCAAATCATGAACATCTGTCAGATTTTCACCCTTTATTGGATTCCTCACACATCAGAAGGAGCGTTATTCGAACAAGGCTAAAATACTATGAAGAGTCTGCAGCATGCAGGATAGAAAGCTACTTACATTTCTCACTCTTATATCTGTGCTTTTTCTGCCAAACATCAGAACTGTGGTGCTATAAAAATCAGGAATTTTAACTCTAGTTCCCAATGTAGCTTGTGAATAAGAGACCCTCTGGAAGACGGTAGCATCCAAGGAATACATCAGATTCTACAACCACCTGTTGAGAATTTCCTTCTACCACTTTCAAATCATTACCACTGCTTCTTTGATAGCTCAGCATTTGTCTAGCAGGGGATGGATTTTTCAAAGACATGTAGGGCAGTGCAGAGCTGCTATGAAGCTATTGTTTTCCTCAAGTCCAAGAAGAGGTAAGGTGGGAGATAGCACATCGTAGGTGGTATCAGTCTTGAGGGATCAGTGAAACACTTTCTACTGGTAGTTGTATCAAGCGTAAAAATTCCTAGCTGTTATAGTCCCTTGTATTTATTTAATTTATAGGGGTACTGCCTTTCTGGAAGAAAACAAACCTGTGAAGTTCAAGTGTTCTGATATGAACAAGGAATGTGTGAATGAGCAAAAATATGTCCACTGAGATTCCAATTTCCACCTTGAAGTTCATTCCAACTTGTATCCATGTCTGATTGCGAGCTTTTTGTTGTTGTCTGTTATTGATGCGGAAATCATTGCATTGCATTTACATCCCACTTTTTTTGCTCCTGTAAGGAACCTGAAAGGAACCTATAGTCTTCCTCCTCTCCATTTTATCCTAATAAGAAGAACCCTGCAAAGCAGCCACTGACTGGCGAAATCACTCAGTGAGCTTCATGGCCAAGTGGGACTGGAACTTGAATCTCCTAAGTCCCCAGTTCAACACACTCACAACAGCACCACACTGGTTCTCCACTGTGCCTGATTTCATGAGCATCTCCCCAAACAGAAACATTAATTTTGCACATATTGAAACGATCAATGATCCCATTGATTGAAGTGCATTTTTGCATTTCTAAGTGCAAATTTTCCATGCACACTTTAAGTACACTCATTTTTTAAATGCATTTTTGAGGAGGTGGATGCAAACCGCATCACTTGCTTGACCACAAATTACATTCACGTCTGTATTGGGTTCTGGGATGTGTGAAGTTGATAACTTCTTGTCAAAAACAAACCGAAATCGACTTTTCACACATTCCTAATAGGACCCATGGTTCCCTGTAGCTGTAGGCTGAGAACACTTACATAAATCATCCTCCTTCACATCAGTATCTGCTATGTGTGCTTTGCTGTGCATCCATCCAAGGTCAAAATCAAAAATCTCCAGGGGAAATACACTTTTGACCCATCCAGCAGCTAATACCAGGTTCTGCTACTAGCATGGTTGAAGGTAACTCTGTTTGCTGACCTGTACATGGGACTGCAGGTTTAAACCACTGTGCTGCTGGGCTGGTTGATCGAAAGGTCACCAGTTCGAATCTGCCCAATGGAGTGAGTTCCCATTGCTCCGTCCCAGCTCCTGCCAACCTTGCAGTTCGAAAGCATGCAAATGCAAGTAGACAAAAAGGTACCACTTTGGTGGGCAGGTAACAGCATTCCGTGCACTTCGGTGTTTAGTCATGCCGGCCACATGACCACGGAGACTGTCTGCAGACAAATGCTGGCTCTCTCAGCTAGGAAACAGAAATGAGCACCGCCCCCTAGAGTCAGGCATGACTGGACGTGACGTCAAGGGGAAACCTTTACCTTTACCTTTTGCATCCCTTTTAAAAGTCTTTTCAAATGCACCAGTTGAAGCAATATCTGTACTCTTGTTCCTACACATCCCATATGAAGCTGATACTGGGCAAAAGTTAAAGAAGCATTAACTATGGAAACTTAACAGGAAGAAAGACTAGAGAAAAGTATTAACAAAAAAACTGGGAGAGGTGTCTTTATTGCATTCTGGACAGATGGATACTTGCAGATCTTTGATATTTTCTGCCTGCTATACACTATTTGAATGCTACACTGCATTGTGGAAAAAATACCAAGAAAAGAGGGGGAGGGAGAGGGGGGAGGGAGAAAGCAAGAGCCTTTTGCTTTCCTTTGCTTGGAATATGGAAACTGATATGTAAACTAGTCTTTTGCTAGTCTTTGAACTTTCTTCAAAGTCACTTTCCATTGTCATTAACTTTCCATGACACTAATGTCAGGTTGCATTAAAAATGAACAGGAATATTCCTTCAGATGTAGGACACTTGTTGTGAAGATGGCAAAGCAAAGCAAAGCAAAGAAGAAAGAAAAAAGAAAAAAAGGGACCTAACTGCCCTTGTTTTGGGGCAACGAGACAATGGGGCAATCTGAAAACATTCAGATGTAAAAATGCTTTCACAGCCCCTCCAAATTTAAATCTAGTTTCTTCTTTGAAAAAGTTAGCATGAGTGATGAGCAGACCTGTGACCACCAATGTGATTCAGTATGGATACAATTATTATTATTATTATTATTATTATTATTATTATTATTATTATTATAACATTTCTATGCCGCCCCTTGCCGAAACCTCGGGGCGGCTTACAACATGATAAAATACATTGAAATACAATAGTACATAATAAATTACCATTAAATATAAAAATACAAAAAATACATTGATTTACAAATACAAAATTAAAATTATCAGTATAAAATAAAAATATAGGATGAGAAAGAGAAGGAAGAAGAAGTTGCCCAGGCCAGATCATATGTTTTAACAATTGAAATGATGTTTAAATAAAAAGGTCTTTACCTGGCGCCGAAAAACCAGTAACGACGGTGCCAGGCGGACCTCTTTGGGGAGTGAATTCCATAGGTTGGGCGCCACCGCAGAGAAAGCCCTCCTCCGGGTACTTACTCTCCTAATTAAATCTAATTGCCTATATTTCTCCTGGTTTTACATGATTACAGATACTGCTATGCTTGTGCTCCAGATATTGTGAATTTCAGCTTTCATCAGCCCCAGACAGCATCTCCAATTACTGTTTTTGAGACCTATGGTCTAGTATGTTCCAGGTACATGGAGCTCTGGAGAAGACCAGATTCTGGATCTTAAATCCAGAATTCTGGGTTTTTTTGTGATGTACTATCATAGTTAACATCCTGAAGATCTACTTCTACTTCCAAACCACCTCTCTTTTTAATAAATGATCAGAAACATTTATCTGTTTCTTTCAGCACACATTTCCTCCCTTAATTTGATTGGTTTATTTAGACAGTGCCATTTAGCACTGGTTTTAAAGAAGAAATTTTTAAGAAATGTGATGCACCAGGAAATAAAGGGATTGAAAATTTCCTATGATTCCTTTTCTGAGGACTTCACTTCCCTCTGACAAGTGATCTATAATACTGACACTGTTTATTTTCTCTCAGTAATTTCTGGATCAAAGAGAGTAATTTTTTAGAAGAACACAATGTCTCTTGTCTAAGTTGCAATTCAACAAGCTCTGGGACCTTCTTAATTTTGAATTCTAAGCATAAATTTCTATCAAGTGTTCTTAAAAGCATAGTTGTAAAACACGCAAGCACACGCATTCAGAAATATGCTACTGATCCTTCCTTCTGCCAACATGGTGACTGGGTTTATACATCATCACAAGCAACCATGGTTGTTGTTGTTGTTTAACCACTGTGGATTTGTTGTGCTGCTGACCCAGTTATAGTATCCCACCACTTTTTGTTTCAGGCCCAGAAATGACAAGAAGAAACAATGGGTTCTGCTTATTGTGACTGTGCTGTGATGTCCAGCACTGGGAGTTTTATTTTTCAATATGTGGTAAAAATATCATGCAGGCCTGTGAATAAAATGGCAATGGAAGGGGCTACTCCGGGCATCCAGACTCTGCTGCTTGTGGCTTCCTAGAAACACACAGAGAGAGGCATGTGCAGACATCTCTCTGTGTTTCTTCGTTTCTATTGATGGAGTCCTATGCCCATCACCTGTTCACTTTGTGAAACAGGGACAAAACAAGTTAAATGCATAGAGGAATAGGAGGGGAAGCACAGGAACAGTGTTTATTTTAATGTGAAAAAGAGAAAAAACCTTTTTGGGGTCTGGATTGACTAGGAAGTGTTAAAGAGACGAAGGTAGAATCAGGACTGAACAAGTGAGAACATTCCTTAAAACCTCAAGCAACCAAACAAGAAGAGGCAGATGAGGTTAATAAGCAACAGTAAAGAAGAGGACTTGGTCAGGGTGCTGCTGGGAAGCGTGGCAAGAGTGGGAGAACAGTGGGGGCACATAAAATGTCACAGCCAGAGTGGGTTTGTGAACCTTGTCAGGGAGAGTGTGGTATATTACTGGTGCACTCCTAACCCCTCACCTTCCTTGTCATGATGTGCAAATCTGCCCAATGTAAACCTTCTGAGGGGAGCACTTCAGCCCTCCAAGCCATTTTCTTTCACTCATGGAGACTTTCCTAACAGTGACCCCTGCAAATGTGCTGGACAACAACTTCTACCAGTACCAAACCCCTGTCCAATAGTTGGTAAAGATGGCATTTGTGGTCTAAACTGGAGGACATGAGCCTGGGGAAGGCCAGACTAATACATGTTTATCCGGTGGGCCAGTCTTTCCAGGGATACATATTATGCCCCATTGTCATAGTGGCATGTGGTATAGCTGATAGACTTTTGGACTGGAGGTCTGGGAACTCCAAGTTCTAGTCCCTGCTCAGCGGTGAAGCACATTGGGTAACTCTAACATGCCTCACAGGATTGTTATAGTAAGGATACAATCAAGAGGAGGAAGAGAATTGTGCAATCTTCCCTGAGTTCCTTGATAGGAAAAAAGGCAGGATATAAATATAAAAAAATTATTAAAAATAAATCACAAACCACCACCACCACATTATATTATATGCCTCCTTCCACCTCTTGCAAGGGGCCCATGGTGGCTTACTTTATCCTCACAAAAACAACCAGATCTCCTGAATGACGGCGCAACACTCTAACCAGTATGCCACACTGGTTCTATTGCTTTTAATTGGCAGGTAATGCCCTTTTTTTCTCAGAGGGATTTAAGTTTTGCTCTTCTGCCCGAGAATTGGTTTGCTGTTGCTCTTAGGGTTTTAATGCATCAACTGCTGAGTATGTGCTTTAGAAAGGAAGTATCCATCACACACACACACGCTAATGTCAATGGCTATGCGCATTCAAATGTGCATAGGCTAAATGCAGTTTAAAAAATAGATAGGGAGTGATTAGATTTTGAGGCACAGTTTGTTTGTTTCTTTTTCTTTCTGGTGTCCAACATGTTTCCTTGAGGAAGAACTCCATTTCTTGAATTCTTCTATGCCCGAGGGTGGAGAAAAAAGTGACATGCACTTATTTAGTTATGTTATTTATTCAAACATGTCTATCCTACCATACCAGTCTAGCCACTGGTAAAATAAGTATATGTCTCTCACGTTCCCATTTGGACTTCTAACTCTTTTTTCAGTGAGTATATCCCACCCTATGCAAAACTGTAGATAAGACTCATCAACTCTAATTTGCATTAATCACTCCTACTTGGAATTCTGTCAAGTTCTTTCCCCAGTTGCAAGTTGGGGGAACGTCAAGCAACCCTTTTCTCTTATAGTCATTCCATATCTTAATATCACAATCCTCAAGCTGTATGTTTGTGTATTGATTCGATTATTGATCGTACAACATAAAACAAAATAATCTACACTTTTAATCAAGGAAAGTAATAGATAGGCATTCTGTCACATTCCTCTACCTTCATATAAAGTTCAGTTCCTTGTTAGGACATTCAAGGCTGCTAAAGTGTTTGATGTATATTGATTCCTGTATTGGATAAGTGTGAACAGTTTTGTGCATGTCTCTGTGTGTGGGTGTGGGGGAGAATTAGACTAAATCCTTTCTTCCTTCTCATAATATATATCACTTTCTATCACTGTACATTTATAACCATTATTTTCCATATCTACTTTTCCACATTCCCATAGAAGACACATGCATAACATCTTTCAAAAACCCATTTCTTAATTTCTTACTTTCAAAAACACAATTCACTTTGCTACATCTGTTTTACAGAATTATTTTTCTTGTTTTTCTCTTGCAATTTGGAATAGCAACCCTTTTTGTCTATTCACAATTACTATCTTCTCAAAAGGTGAATGCAATCTGCTCATATTTATGTGTATCATAATAGCTTGAATGAAACTCCTAATTTACAAAGTTTGCTAAATTGCTAAATGGAAACAGGGGCATTTTTGAACTAATTGACTGTATGACACTATAACTTCCTGAGGAATAAAATCCCTAAGTCTAGAAATACCTCCATCTTTCCAGTTAGCAAAGTTACCTTCATTTCTAGCTCCCTGAAATCAGTCCCCTTTATCTGGGTGATAATAAAGAAATGTATGTGGCCAAAAATTGCTTTCATTTGTCCCAAGTTTTCATGACTGTTTCTCTTATTTGATTGGATTTTCTCTTATGCTTTTCTCCAAATCCATTCTGAAAATGCACCTCAATATCAAACTGTCCCACATTCATTGTACTGGGTCTTCATATTCCCTAAACCATAGCACCAAAAGTGCTTAGTGCAGCAATATAGTGGTAGAGTGGTAGAGTCTAGTATTTGGAACTGAAAAAATTGCCCTGCATAAGTCAAGCACTGTAAAACCTACGTCTTAATTTACTGTGTGTATATATTTATAATATCAAATTTATTGATTGATTTCTGATAATCATTATCATTGATTATTTATTTCATTTCCACATGCTAGGTCAAAGCTCTCAGGGCACTTTACAACACACATGACTGAGAGTCCTCAGACTAAATTAATGCAGAATATACATTAAATGAACAAATAAATAAAACTTTAAAGAATTGCTGGAAGTAATAAAATGTCTAAAGCTATTTTTTAACCTGGAAAGGGATTGGTGATGGAATACAAGGTCTTCACATGAACCCTTATCTTTCTGCTTTATGGATGGCAGTGCGCAGAAATTCCATGCTAAAATGCAGAAATTCTTCCCTCAGGGTTGAACATGACTGGCTACAGATGTGAAGGGTTCCCTAACAAGGCCCAGCAATTGGCTCTCTCCCACTCACAGTGGGTTTTCCTGCAATAACAAGGCAGAGAGCAGAAGGGCCTTGGCCACAATTTTCCACAGTATCTCCAAATGGCATCTCTCTAGGGAGAGGTATAACAGGCAACTCGTTGATCACCTCCTGCTCAGGAAATCTGGAAAGAGCAGAACCCAGCACTGATACCATTGTGTGTATAGAGTAGCCTTATAAGGGTTGGGGCACTGACTTACGACCAAGGGTGCAAACTGTTGCTCTTAGAACCAAATAAAAAACTTTGGATAACAAAGGTCTAATACAAAAAAACCCAAAATAAAACAAAACAAACCAGCACAAATCCTGAAATATTGGCTTTACAACTTCCTTCCTGTAAAGAACAGGACCTGTGCAGGTCTGTAGGTGATGGCGCTATGAAATTGAAAGAGACATTTCGAAAATGAAATCTTCATTTTCTGTCCAATGTTTGACCCAATGTTTGTGTCTCTGGGAAGAGCCTTTCAGGCAATACATAAAATGATCAAATAAAGCCAATCAGATTTCCTGATGAGTTTTGCTTTTATGAGCTGTTGGGAGTTTTCATTTAGCTGGTTGGTACACTTGAAAGAATGTACGATATTGACAGAGTCTGAGATTTATTTTTTTAAGCACTGGAATTGCAGAGGAAGGGCAACAAGCCAGGGCTCCCTGGTGGAGTTATCATGCTCCAAGAAAAGAATGCAGAAGGAGAAGCAGCAGCAAAGAGAAGGCAGCAAGGATTAAAGTGCACACAATAGATCTGGAAGTTGTAGCAAAAGTGAAAGATAAAGCCTTCAAAGTAGAGGTTACTGTTCAGTTTTCTAAAGCCCTGTGCAGATAAAAGGAAACAATTTCTGCACGCAGGGCTGGAATATCTCTGAGATTCCACTTTTTTATGCTGCACTTTTTTTAGAAAATTAATTTTCTGAAATAATAATAGCTAAGCCTACAGGGTGATTTAAAGGCAATGGGCATTTTAGACAGGCTATTGTACAGAGGCAGTAACAGTACGTTTACAGGAAGCTCCTGTAATCTTCATGTTTTAGGAAGTGCATGTGTCATTTTTATTTCCAATATTTTATCAAGGAAGCAAGGTTCCATTTGGGCCATTGCACAAATGAATATTAGACATGCTTTGCTGATCAGCTCAAGCTTCACTCAATTTTTACTCAATGATAATATATCCTCCTTCGGGTGGTGATTTGATGTTTTCACATACTTCAGACTGTGATGGGGCAGGCCTGCTGTGCTGGGGCTCCATCCCAATCATTCAGCAAGTGGAATGGACATTTACCCAAAGGCCTGTCCTGATGGCATCTCAGGCTTCATCTCACCCAACACTCTGCCTTTGCAAAAGCCTTGCAACATTTAATCTGTAGTGTGGGGAAAACAACTGTGCAACCATTTCATGACAAACATAGACTAGCAATCACAACTCTAAACAAACATTCAGAACAGGAGAAAACTCCACTTGAAGGGATTCTTGTGTCCAGCAGCTCAGTGTTTTACGATATCTCCTGGTTTTGTACGAGACTCTTTGGCTCAGTGCTATGCATCAATCAGCCCTGGTGCAATTAGAACCCTACTGGCTCAGAATGACTGTCTCAAAACAAAGCATTAACTCCTATTCCTAACAGGTGAAAGAATAAACCAGCTGCCAAGCCTTGCTTCAGCGCAGCACAAAGTTGTCTTCTTTTGGAATGGGTCATGGGAATCAGATAACATAGTTATCAGCACATCTTTGTAAAAGTCTACAATAAGTAACAGATGTCATCCGTTGAAGCAGTAATACTGCTTCATATATGTGCAGATACTGTCTTTAGAGGCTGAGTTATACTATGTGCAAACAGGCAAGAAGGGATCTCACTAAAGAAGAAATAAGCATTGGTAATGACCCTGCAACTGTAACGTATCAGCAGGGACTAATGCATTTTTCAAAACCATGCTAGAAGGAAAACCCCAATCCTACCTGCCAGTCACCATGGTTTTCAGGACTGCTCCCCTGCTTTTGTATTATAGATGCCTAAGCTAAAGCTGAAGGTTAATACATGCCTGTCCATGGACTACCAATGCCCTGTTCTGTGGATGAAGAGAATTCTTCTCATTCCCTTCCCCCATCTTCACTTCTTACTATGACCTTCTGCCGCCACCATGTAGAAATCTTTATCTCTCTGCCGGTCTCCACCAAACCATCCATAAAGCCCCTGTATCTCTGGTACCTACTTTGGGTAGTGTGTGGG
>NW_025336284.1:820387-864210 GCF_004798865.1 Varanus komodoensis | reverse complement strand
ACAAATTGATTCAATCGGTTCAGGACATTGAGGCAATGTGTCTTTTACTGTAATCTCTTTTTTCCAGCTTGGGTGCAGAACCAATGACATTTTTGCTGCAACTACATTTTTCTACTTTGCTTGCAGTTTGAACTTAGAAGCATCGTTCGAACTTTAGAGCAATCTTATCTCAACTCTGGATTGTTCTAAATTAGAGTCCTGGGTCTGCAGCCCAGGGGTTGGGGACCCCTGCTCTAAAGTAAGCTGTAGTACCATCTTCATGTTACATATAGATAGTTTAAGGCCAAGAGAGAGGTTTGCACAGGGTTATGCAGCATGCTGGTTTGAGATCCATCCTCCAGTGTATACACTACTTTGGTATTTCATCAGGTAGGGACAAATATCCCACGAAATGGTGCCCCAGTTGCAAGAGTGACAGCATCTTGTATCTTTCTGTAAGAATAGCTCCCTTTCAGTGTCAAGGCTCTCTATCTACCTTACAAATTTTCAGGATGCTTAATGGATCCAGCTTGTTTTGATATAGGTCAAGGAAAGGAATGTAGTAACAGGTGGGAGAACTGGCAGCTGCCCCTTTCCCCATTGTAGGGCAGAATTTAAAACTATATTCCCATCCTGTCTAATGCATTTTGCTGAGATTAATGTTTCACCATGGCCCCATCATGACACTGTATTAATTTTTCTAAGATCATTTGTATCAAACAAGATTACCAGGGAAAAAAACTCTTAAAAAACTCAATTGGCTGTGCATCAAAAAGATTCCACTTGAATGCCTTTGCCATAAAACTGCTATAGCTTTTGAAAGATAGTTCTTTTTAACATCGCATTTATGCATTCATGGTTTATTAATGGCATGGAATCACTGAAGGGTAAAGATATACAAAACGGAAATGAAAACTGAGTGGGTGAAATACATTTACAAAGTGCATCGTTCCCAGAAATAACCTTAAACAACCTTTGAGGTTTATGTGGTGTTATTACTGTGCAGGCCCTGTGCTGTCTTTTAAAACAAAACAAAACAAAAAATAAAACTACATGGTTGCCTAAAAAAATATGGCAAACACTTAGTATACACATCATTATGGTTTGCATTTAATGCTGCCACAGGTCATCTGTTGAGGAGACAGTGAAATTCATCACTAATGTTCTGTAAGTAAGAATGGACATAAATGTTTTCTATATACTTGACCTTACAATGGACACCTTGCACCAACCAACTTCAATATTAATACTACCTTATACATATTTACTCAGATGTAAACCAAAACCTCACTATTTGCAACAGAGTTTACTTCCAGGTAAATCTGCAGCTGTCCCTACCACTAGCTGAAGGGATGATTAGTCTGTAGTGTATTTCCTCAATGTGATGCCCTCCAGATGTTTTGGAACTAAATTTTGATTTGACATGATCAGGAATGGTAGAAAGCACTTTCTAACCAAACAGGGGAGAAAAAATATCTTACAAAAAACATTTGTTGAATGCTGAACTCATCAGAATATCTATTCTGCTGGAGAACAGAAATGTGGCTTATTTTCAAATGTTTTTCCCCCTTGAGTAAAGCAGAATTTATTTATGAATTAGACAAAAAATGTTTTCATGTACTCAGGTAAGGAGTGTAGGGATACTTCTATAGGGATGCTGAAGAATTTGATCTTTGCAAGTTCCAAGGTAATCTGACTTGATTTGTACATCTCGACTAAAATGTTTTAAAATGCCTATTTTAAAATGTATTCAGAAATACATATATAAATTCTAATTCCTTGCATGTTTTGTAAAAATAATAAAAACAGTCAAAGTACAATAGATCCATGGGCCATCATTAAATGTATTGAAAATAAGTTCTGCTTCCCAAATGATTGAATAAAATTTTCATTATGGGCGGACTATGTGTGAACAGATGTCTTGCATTATTATAATGGTGCATTTCCTCTGCCCCATTACATCCATTTCGGTCAATATTTGGACCAACCATTATTAAATTTGGAAGTGAATTTTCTCTTTACTGCAACATTAGTCCCAAGCAGAGGTCCTTCATAGCCAGCCAAAATCTGTGGTTGTTTGCTATTGCTGCTGCTACTTTTGTTTGATATTGTCATATCTGCTAAAAGGGTATTGCAGTGGTATACAACAAGTTAAAACAATACAACGTTAAAAGTAAAAAAGATCAGTAAATTCATTAAACCATTAAAAGCATTAAAAAACTGAATTTAGAGATACGTCTGTACACTATTTCTGATGGCCAGAAGATCAGGGGAGATTTTTGAGGATACATTCCGCAGTTTGAGAGCAGCTCAGCAGAAAGCCACATGTGACTGACAAATGACCTTTACTATTGATCTTACTACTTTGGAGAGTCCATAGGGAGACAGGTGGCCCCTTCAATGGCCAGGTCTTATGATCTTTAAGCAACTTTAAGGTTAAGATGAACAGACCGAATTAAACCAGAAATAAAATGGCAACCAGTGCAGGTCTTTCAAACTAGGTGTCCTGATACCATGCACCAGTTAGCAGACTAGCTGCCAGAGTTTGTACCAACCAAAGCCTCCAGACATTCGTCAAGGCCATCCTCACATATAAAGCAGTGTTATATTTTAAACCTGATGTAACCAAGTCATGCACAAGTGTTGCCAAATCAGGCCGATTCAGAAGGGTTTACATCTGGTGCATGAGGAGTAATTGTGCAAGTGCACTTCTTGATCCAGTCATGACCTGAATCTCTAGGAGCATTTTAGGCTCAAGGAGCACTCCTGTGTGCTATACCTGATCTTCTAGAGACAGTGAAACTCTGTGCAAAACAAGCTGAATTCCAGTCTCCAGATAAGGCTTTCTACAAACCGACAGCATCTCTGTCAGCTTATTGACCCTTATTCATCCCACCGCTGGAGCCAGACCAGATCAAGGATAGTGAAGTTTTCCTATCCAACAGCATTAGGAAACAAAGAGCAATAAAGTTGGATGTGTTCTGAATGATTTCTATCAGTGGTTCCATGTAGATATTAAACAATGTTTCAAATCAATTGATCCTGTGCAACACCCTAGGCCCATGGCCATGCACTTGAACAGTTATCTCTCAGCACAAGCTTCTGGACCTGGCCTGAGAGAAAGGACTGGAAATGCAGCAAATCAACACTCCAAGGCCCAGGCTTGAAAGATAGTCCAGAAACACACCATAGTTAATAGAACCAAAGCTGTTGAGAGTTCCGAGTGAACTAATGGGTCCATGGTCCCTACCATCCCATTCCTTTCAGCCATCCTGTAAGGCATCAAAAGCAGTCTTGGCCCCATATCCCAGGTGAAAGCCTTATTAAAAGGGGTCCTGATCATCACTTTCCTCCAGACATTTCTGGAGTGTAATGTCACCACCTTCTCAATCATCTTAGAAAAGAATGGTACATTTGAGCCCTACCATTAGACAGTTCTCCTGAATCAAGTGAAAATTTCTTAAATAAAGTACTTAGAAGCAGTTAGAAATTAGGCCAACAGATAAAGTAAACTGTATAATTAAATCTTTGTTTTTGTGTTGGGTTTGATTTACTAAAAGCCCTACTGCATTCAATGGTTTATGGTGCATCATCACCACCACCACCACTGTCATTGAGAGAGGCTTCCTCTTCTAGTGTACAATAATGTAGGGTTTTGTGTTGCCCTTTTGATACCAAAGAGTAAATCAGGCACATTCATCATTTGTGAGCAAAGAACTCCTACTGATGTGTACCTCAAGCAAACATGTTTGTCTGCCAACCACTTCGGTATATTTTTAAGAAATACCCTGCTCTAGAACACCAGCCAGAGGCAATTCACACAATCTGCATGCAAATCTGTTTCTTTTTGCCATTATAATCATGACATCTTGCCAACTGTATTTTTATTGTGCTATGATTTTTGACAGTCTTAGTATATGCAAGCGGATAACATTAATATTCCATCCACAAAACTGATACTGTTTTTGAGGAAATATTCATACAAATTAGTTGTGTCCCTTATTACAAGAGTGGGTGTCTCTGTGTGTGAGTGAGTGTATACCTTTGCATTCCTTTTTAAGTGTTTGGTGGTGTGACATGTGACCTGTGTGTTGTAAACCATCCTGAGAATCATTTGACTAAAGGAACAGTGGAAAAATGTCTTAAATCAGTAAATTTTTAAAATGTCAGGGTTGGTGAGCATCCACAGGCAATTCTAGAAATTTCATGCCCTGGGTTTTGTGACTTGGCATGGAGGTATGGATAGCCTTCGAGACTCACCTCACCCGCTTGGAGTTTTGTGGCTACATGAGGGAGTGGCACCACCTACCTTGTGGTGATGTAGTCTTGAGGGGCAGCAGGAAGACTGAAGGCATTTGACAGGACTAGCCCAGTAATGTAGTCAAAGGTTAGTTCCTTGTAAAGAATCAACTCCCACACCATCCTCAACTATTGAAGATCCATTTTAAATAAATGTGACCCAAGTTTTTTTATACTCAAGGTTTTTGTCTGGGTTGTTATCCCTCCACCCTTTAACTTTCAATAAGATATTAACTGTGAATGGACACTTGGAACATGTTATAAATGTACTTTATTAGTTATGTTGGCAAGATTGTCTTTTTACTGTATATGCCTATCTGAACCTTAAGATCCTTATTGGTAGTAATATCATTGCTATGGAACAGAACCTCTAGAGAGGTCCATGAGCACCATCTTTATGTTATTTTCTGGGACCTAGATCCTAGCCCTTTTAAACAATTCATAAATTTACAATATTGGTGTCTAAAATTATCATTCATATTTTGCTATAAAATTGTGCTATTATTTCAATACTTCCTCTGTCTGAAAGAACATTTTTTGTTGATTAGGTTTTGTATTTTAATATACAATTTTATTCCTTTCAGAACAGTACCTTAGGAGTCAGCCTGAGATACAGGACTGACAGGACTCTGTTCAACCTGTGAAGACTCCAGGCTGTCACCAAGATAAAGGAGACTGTGCTACAAGACCTCCTTTTTGCTGACGACTGTGCCCTGAATGCTGGATCAGAGCAGGAAATGCAAGCCAGCATGGACAAATTCACAGCAGCATGTGACAACTTTGGCCTATTCATCAACACAGAGAAAACCAAAGTGATGCACCAGCCAGCTCCGAAAGCCCAACACCAAGAGCCCACCATCACAGTGAAGGGACAAAAGCTGCAAGCAGTGGACCAGTTTACATACCTTGGCAGCACCCTCTCCCATGCAGTGACAATTGACATCGAGGTCAACTGCAGAATCTCTAAGGCAAGCTCTGCATTCAGCAGACTGCTGACCAAAGTGTGGGACCACCGTGGAATAAACTTTGCTACAAAGGCTTGAAGTCTACCGAGCAGTAGTGCTAACTACCCTGTTGTGTGTCAGTGAGACCTGGACTGTATACAGGAGGCATGTTAGTCAACTGAACCAGTTCTTCACGACTTGCCTCAGCAGATTTCTGAGGATCTGGTGGCAGAACAAGGTGCCAGACACAGAAGTCCTCTCCAGAGCAGGCCTGCCGTCAGTTCACATCCAGCTGATGAAAGCCCAGACACACTGGGCAGGCCATGTTGCAAGGATGCCAGACCACCGCATCCCCAAACAGCTCTTCTATGGTGAGCTGTCTCAAGGAAAGCGATCACAGGGGGGACAAAAGAAGCAATACAAAGACATGCTGAAAGCCTCTTTCAAGTCCCTGGATATCGACATCACCTCCTGGGAGACCCTGGCACAAGATCAATCGACATGGAGCACGCTGATCCACCAAGGCTGTCAAACATCTGAAGCTAAAAGGACAACCATAGCACAAGAGAAGCGAGCACTCCATAAAGCCAGAGTTGCAAGTGCTGCAACAGTGGTGCCCACACGTGTCTGCCCGACATGTGGCAGATCATTCTGTGCCTGTATTGGCCTTATCAGCCTCCTGTGGACACACCGTGAACAGCCCACAACTTGTTAGATGTCAAGGTCCTATTCGAAAACAATGGACGAACATCATCATCGTCATGATTTTATTCCTGGAATTTTCTATAAGCCACCCCAAGACCATGTTTTGAATGACATGTAAATATAACAAAATTGATAAGTAATAGGCATTTTTCATTGTATATTGTTGTAATTCATATTGCAGTTTGTCTTGATAGGATAAAAATATTATGATAAATAGGTACAAAGAAAATAAAACTCTAAGTATCAACTGGCTGATTCAGAGAAAGGGCCTGTTTTGGGCCATGCCCCTCCTTCTTTGAGACAAGCACCCAGTAAGGGCTTGCAGGAGTTTTCCTGAAGACTCTCATGAGTCAGACTGCTCGTCCTGTGGAAGGCATATCTCAGTTGGGGAATACACAGGAAGCAGTACAAGTGGATCCCCAGCAGAGTGGAGATGGAACACAGATTTCTCTTCACACCATTAACTCTCGGGAGATCAGGTTTATGAAGGGCAGAGTTTGTACAGGAACCGTTTGCAGGCCACTCTCTGACTTCTGCTGTTACTCAGTATGTACAATGGCTCTAAAAAGAGAGAGAAATCTTGTAAATGCATGGTGAGCATTTAGCGATCACTAAAATGGAAACTCAGTATGTAGAAGCAATCAGTCTCTGATTATCAAATGCTGGAGATAACCCTGATGAACAGCAGATACTCTTGATGCTGTGTTTATGAATGTCCCAGAGGCATTTGGCTGGCTGCTGTTTGGAAAAGAAGCTAACAATTTTGATACACTATTCAGTCATTACTGATACATTTTAAGAGTTGTTTTTTTTTTTTTTTTTTTTTGAAAACCTGTCTTATTTAGGAGAGCATTGCTTGAATTCCCATATTTAAAGAGAAGTATTTTTTCTGTAGAAGTTTCTGTAGAACTGTCAAAGTTTGTTATCCCAATCTTTTGACCGCTTCAAAAGATTGAAAGCTAGATGTTTTGGAATACAGATGTGGAGAGCCAATGTGGTGTGGTGGTTAGGGTATAGGACTGGGGACCCTGGAGATCCTGGTTCTAGTACCCACTTAAACATGAAACTCACTGAGTGAGCTTGGACCAGTCACAGAATTTCAGGCCAAGCCACCTCACAGGATTGTTATTGTGAGAATAAATGGAGCTTTGTAAGCCACCCTGGGTTCCTCACAAAAGGAAATCGAACTGGGACATAAACGCACTGTAATAGATATAAGTCAAGCATAAAAAATAGTGAGTTTAAAAGATCAGAGTTCCTGCTTTCTTATGTTGGCCCAAACTCCACAAAGTCAAGAAATTAGGAGCTAAGGCTGATGGCTTCGACGTGTGCCCCATGCTCACATATGCTCTTGTATGATGTCATTAATGGTAGTTACACTTATTCTCCATGCAGCCACTTTCTTCTTTGCTCTTTCAGGACTGGGGTAAATTGAATGCCTGAGACCAGCAACATATTCCATGTTGTCTTGGTCTTGTATTGCCTTTTGAAGCATCCACGTTGTACTGCGTTATTAGAGGAAAATTTGACTCACACCTTTGTTCTGTGAGTTCTGCATGCATGTGTGTGTGGCAGAGAGAGAGAAAGAGAGAGAATGAGAGAGAGAATTTCTTAGCCAGATATGTATGGCACCACATAAAGCTGAGCTGAGCATTCTAAAAAAAAAAAAAAAAAAGTTATCTGTAACCTTTCTGTCCTAATGTCTTAATAATAAAGGCATTTATAGGAATGAAAAAGTAAGCCTAAGTTAATCAAAAAGTTTGTGAAATTACTGGAAGATTAAAAGTGCCCTCAAAGTGATGTCCTTAATTGGACATTTTGCATGGTTTTAGTACAATTTCCTTCTTGCTTTCTCCTGGTCTCGTACACCAGGAAAGGACATTCAGATGAGGTTATGATTATGTCTGGTGTAAAGCCATATCATGCAGTTAATTATGCCCATCATTAGCTTGGCCCAAGGACAACTTTCTCTCTGTTGGGAAAGATGTCAAAAAGCAATTAAAATAAACCTGATAGGATATATTATTGAATTCATATACTATGGTCTCCAAGGCAAAATTTGGACACCATCTAAGCATTTATAACTTGACATTCAGAAACTCAGAATGCATAAAATACTTGTTAATCACAGGGTGTATGTCTGTGCGTGCATACTATCTAATTAGTGCAATCTACATGTACAATGGAGTACAGAGGCAGTGACTTCCAAGTAAACAGAGGCAGTGACTTCCAAGTAGACATTGATAGATTTCAGTGAAAGTCTATCAATGTAAATCTTGAGAAAGGAGAATGTGTTGAAAAATTTGGTTACTTCAATCACAATCCTATGCCTAATTACCTGGGAGTAATGCCACTGTGCTCAATTGGACTTCCTTCTGTAAAGATATGTTTATGATTGCACTAGAAGTCCATATTTAGCATGGTTTCTTAAAAAAAGAAAACACCCTTGAGTAGATACTGGAGGCTTGATACAGACCACTGCCTTAGCAGAGATGGTAGCTTAAGATAAAATGTCCTAACTTTATTTGAGAATATAAATGGGAAAAAAGTCATTTATAGATCAGTTTTTAAAGCAATGTGAGTTTTGGTCCCAAGTACACTGGGTACAAGATTTAAGCCAGACCTGCAGAACTGGTGACTCCCCAAGGTGAATCAGCCCATCGGTCATGGTCATGCATAGCAAAAGATTTGCTTCATTTGCAATCCCAGATAGGTAGCAGAATTCAGACGATATCGTGAGCTCCTTGGGGGCCACTTTGAATGGTCAGTGGAGTATGGGAACCCGTTGTCTCACAAATTATAAGCTAAGCTTAAGAACTGACTGGCCAAAGCAGGACAAAGAGCCAGATATTGGGGAATAGATCTTTCTTACAGCAACATTCTTCAGCTTCTCTATTTTAACAACCTTCCAAAGATGCCCAGGAAGCAATCTGTATCTCATGAGACTAGATTGTCCTTTGTCTTTAAGTACATAAATTAATACTTCTTTGGTTCGTGATGTTTGCTTATTGTTTTTTCTGATGCTGCTATCATATTTCCGTGTTCCTAGTTACATGGAAAGACCTAGAAAACTGTCTGTGAATTGTCCAGTTGAGATATAGCTTATTAATAAATAATCAATTGCATTATTTAAATAAGTGTAATTATATACAATATAGATGGGCAATTTTTCAGTTTTACATTCAATTAAAACCAGCATAACCCAATCAACATTTTTCCATTCTGCATATAAAGACATTTGTGAACTTTGGCAATATTTTAAGGAAAAATCTCACATTTCCCTGCTTGCTAGCATCTTGTGGCAGCATATGGAGAACCATATGGAAAGTGCCTGACTTATAATGGTTAAAAAAGAGGATCGTCTCAGAAATAAAGTTGGCAATCCTAGTTCAGCAAAAACCAGTTAATAAAAGAGCTAAGCAAAAATATCCTTTTGCAGAGATCAATGAATTGGTATAGATCAATGAATATTTCCCCAGATTCCCTGTTTAAAAAATAAAAGTAACCCCCCTCAAGTTCTTTCTGTTCTGTTTATGCAAAAATAGTGCTTCTCAGAAGAACCAAACCAACCCACACCCTACAAGGTTACTTTATAAAGGCTACCTTCAAGGGCACTTGAGATAGCAAATCATTCATAACCACATATATGCTCCAGCGGCCACTGACTGAGCAATACATCTGAACATTTTATCCTTTTCAAAAAAACTATTTTAGGATCAGTTCAAAGTAAAAACTAAAGTGGACTCTACACTATGTGTGACAACACCGTGTATGCAATAGAATTGTTAATAAGATGGACAGGAACTTTTGAATCAGGAGATGAACCGTGGTGACCCCAACCCAGCTAATATGAGTTGTGGTTAAACTACACTGGGCTGCGTTCAGAATTAATCACACTTAGGTAGAGAAGGGCTGACTTTAGCTGATTTATTCTAAGTATGACTAAGTCTATATCCAATTCAATGAAAGCAAGGAATAAGCATAACTTATAGTCTGGGATAGTTAGCATGTCTTTTATTGTTGCAGATTTTTAAAATATAGTGCTTAACCTCTATGCCTCCATGACTGCCTCAGGCTTTATAACATTTAACTAAAGCAGTCCCATTGACTTTGATAAAACAATGCAAAATAATTCTGAAGATTTATAGCACATGTGAACTTATCATTATCTTGAGAGAAGAAGTGCGTGTGTGCGTGCATAGGCAACAGAAGTTTGCACCTTTCCATTCCAGAATAGAATACGCAAGATGGTCAAACATCTATACAGTAAAAACCCTTCCCCACAATCCCCTAAAGCCTTCACATTTCTTTTTGCAAAAGAAAAAAAAAAGTATCCCTGTGAATGAGGGATTGATTTTCTGCCTCCTTTTCAAGGACGAGGTGAATGTTGAGTAATCCTTATATACGTCGAGGAGGCAGAGGTTTTTTTTTTTTTTACTTACTTTCTGTAGTGGAGAAGGTAGTGGTGAAGGTCTTCTTTCATGTTTTAATTTTTAAATCACTCTGTGGGCTGTCTCATGGTTCTGGAGTCACTGCAGAGAAGCTTTCAGCCCACCAGCACTCTCTGAACATCCATGAGACCACATAGCCCTGCTGCTTCTCATACGCACTTGAGAAGAACAGCCAGTCTAGTGAATCTTCTCTAGGAAGAATCATACCATACTGGAAGAACAGCAGTAGAAAAGGGAAGCCTGATACCAATGTATCCCACAGGCATGGACATTGCACATGGAAAATGTGCATTTCCTTCATAATGTGAAGAGCTAAATCAGGTCATGTACAGAAGGAACAGAGTTTCAATGCTTTAGACATTCAGGTACTTAAAATTAATCTCAGTCTGAATAACAAAACAGTAGGTTTGTTTGAGAGCCATCCAAGTACAATGCATTTACATGCACTACAAAATAAGCATTTACCAGTTCCTCTCCTTCAGGCTTGGTCCTTCTGGCTAGTCCATAGCAGATTCTTTAGATGCTTTTCATCTAGCAGGATGCTTCTTTCCACTTGTCAGCATCTCCGTTCTTGGCTCTGATTTTCTCCAGAAATAGGATTTTGCATCTGTTTGACTTGTTTTTGAAGTAGCTTGTGTGTGGTGTATGTGTTTGTATGCTTATCGTTCTGCCCAAGAATTCCTTCCTTCCAGCTTTCAGAAACAACTTCCTCCCATTTCTGTGTCTCTTCTGTTGCTTTTCTTTCAACTTGCCTCTACTTAATACTTCCTCTCCTACTGGCTTCCTGTTCTCCTTGGTATGCACATTTTTTCTCTGTGTCTTTACCCATTACTGCTTATCAAAGCTATCAGCACAGGTTGTAGAGCAGTGATGATCTTCACACCCTGGTTAGGCCAATTCCTGCATGGCTGGAACCCAGATGAGGATGGTTAATTCCAGTGATTCTTCACAATGGTTCAAGAAAGTGCAAAGCACACTCTTACACTTTGTTGGAAGGAAGGCAATGACATGCAAGGAGTGAAAGAAAGGCAAAGCAGGAGGGCACAGGCAGGAATGCAATGTTCATGCTAGAAACTGAAAAAGTACTGCAGAAATCTCTGGGTGTGTAGTTAACCAGAGAAGGTAGTAATTGCATGAAATGTTCCAATGTTTTTCTGCCTTTGCTGCATATAAAGTTGCTGAGCGACAGTGGTATGCCTTGCAGAAAACCAATAGGCAAAGTTTTCCACATGAATGGATATTGTGACTCTTGTGATATTTCTTCCATGGGGAGAGTTCAGATTTTTAAGTGGCATATTTACTTGTCATGGGATCCAAACATTTTGTGCCATTCCAGGGAATTCCTTCTCATTGGTATGGCCCTACGCAGTGCTTCTCCTGACTTACGTCTGGATAGACCATGTTTTCTTCTTGCTTAGGAGAATGCAAAGTATGTTGCCTGGCTTTCATTTCAAGTGTCATCAACCAAAAAGGCACTTTTACTATACAACTCACAGCATTTGCTTTCAACTACATTACTCATATTTTCCAGGTTTTGCTTTATCTTTGAAGTGCTGCTCTAATTATTGACCTTATCAAAAGCCACAAGAAATATCTGTTGAAAGTCTATTAAGGTATATGCTTGAAGCTACAAACTTCCTTCTCCCCATCCCTTTGAATTTTATGAATTGATTAAGCTTTTTCCCTGCCTGATAATAGGAAAAATGTTAATGCCAGCAAAGTATATGCACAATAAATAGCCTAAGCTTTAATCCAAATCTGTCACCTTTGCTCTTTTTTCGCTTAATTGTGCTTCAGATGCTGTTTATTGCCTCATCTAGTCTTTGACAGTAAGCATTACCTTCTCAGTAAATCACTCAATTTAATAATTAAAATGCAGAATTGGATTCAGCAGTATGACTAATGCATCCATCACCTTCACTTTTATGACATTTGCCTAGCTTTTGAATGGATTTTCTCCAGGATTTTCTTCTATGCCTTCATCAGTTGTTTATCTAGAAATATATATTATGGGTTACTTCTGGAAACCTATCTGATGTGATGGACTGAAAGCTTTCAGTGTCACTAAAGCATGAATGAATTGTATGTTGAAGAGTACCAGGATACACAAACCAGCACCTACTGGGCTTACAACAGTTTTTCACATTGTTATAATTATGTTGACATATCACACACAACTGACATTTGGAATCACTGGACTCCTGTTGAGCAGCAAAAAGCAAAGGAATAAGTTAAAATGACTACAATATACATATATACACATGAATAACATTTTAAATGTCACCTGGTGATGTGATCTTGTGATCTTTAAGATGGGGAAAGAAGAATATATATGGCATATAGAATGCCTTCCACTGTCTGAAAAGCACAGCTAATATTCCAATTAACTTTATAAATGTACATGTGGAACTTGAACCAAAAGTTGCATATGGTCTGTTCTTGTTCACATATGTCTAGGCAGCCATGTCTTCTTCCACCATAGCCTATCCCATTCTCCCTTTGCACAGTTGACACTGGGATGGTCTTTTGATGTTCAAACCCTTTAGTACTGTTTTAAATATGCAGTGTTCTGGAGTGGTTAGAGTGTTGGATCAGAACTCAGGATCTATCTGTATGATTTTATTAGCATATATAATGTTGCATTAATGGAAACTAGGTCGGAACTTCACACCAGAGAATCCAGCTAAGCAGGCATTAAACTTGTGTGACTGGCTGTGCAGTCCCATAAGCATCAGGGCAAACATGTCCACGAAGGACAGTTCTAATCTCCATTCATCTATGAAGCTCACTGGAAAATGTTGAGTCAGTCTCTGACTATCAGTCTAACCTGCCTCACAGGACAGGAGTTTGGAATTGGTTAGAATAAAATAGAGAGGAGATGCATAATGTACACAGTTTTGGGATATTTGGAGAAAAGATGGTATATAAATGTAACATCTCACACATCACACTAACATGCACACATTTCTGAAAACCTTGGGGTTCGCATGTTAGCTCCATCTCATTTGTAGATGGTTCTGCTTAGGGTATTTAAGAACATACTCTCAAAAAATAAGCTTGTTATTAGTATATAGGATATTTTTAGAGAGAATTCAGAGGGCATAATTGAGCCTTTGAAGCAGTCTCTTCTCATTAACTTCAAACGAGTATACTTCACAGAATCCAGTTTGGAATAACTCTGGTGGAAACTAAGCAATCAAATGCTGAATTACCTACTTGAAAACAACAAAGTTTGAGTGCAATATTTTTGATAAGAGTTGCAATGCACTGGGCCTTTTGGAATGATTAGAAACAAACAAAAAATCCATTAGCTCAACAAAGGGAAAGGTTAGAAAGTCTCTAATGGGAAAGTTATAAAGGGCCTTAAGAGATGCTACCCAAATTCCATTCAAAGCAAAATCAGAGCAAACTTAGGTGCCCCGTCTCCATGAAATATCCAAGGATTTTTGAAAAGAAGCCAAAGAATGTCAATAAGAGCAGTGGCCTGGTGTTGAACTTTGATTCTCTTTGGCCTCAAATCGATATAGTCTGGGAGCCTTTGGGTAGCCAATGGAAGTCATTTAGCAGGTGAAACATGGATTCTACCATGACCTTTAACCTCTGCTACAAATTTGGCATTTATCTTCAAATAATTTCCATGGTGCAAAACCTTGTGGCACTGCACTGGCTTATTTAATTGGCAGGAGTTTGTTATATAATAGTAGCTAGCCTAAGCTTCTGAGCCTACTAATTTCAATAAGCTCACTTGACTGAATGCCCTATTTATTACTTTGTTTGTTTGTTTGCTTTACTTCGTGGCATTTAACTTGAAGCCAGACTATTAAATATTCTAGATTTAATTTGCTTGTCAGGGTGCTTTATGTCAGGTGAGTTTGTGCTGCAAGATTTGATAAGGAATACAGATATCTTTCATTAGTTTTTCTTCATGTACTGTTAACTCTCATTTTATTAACATGGTGTAAATCTGTGGTGGTGAAGAACCTCACAAATGTAACATTAATTTCACACACAAACCTCAATGCAAATTGGAAGCATAAATATGGATTTCTGGCTCTTGGAATCCTTAGAGCTGGTGCAAATGTGCTGTAAGTATTGTAAGCCGCCCCGAGGCTTCGGCGAATGGGGCGGCATAAAAATGTTTTAATAAATAAATAAATAAATAAAATGTTTCTGTAGGACAGGATGAGTGTGAGGGTTTGAGTTGCTTATTCCCATTGCCTGCATGGTCCACAATATGTACCTCTCTCTCTCTCTCTCTCTCTCTCTCTCTCTCTCTCTCTCTCTCTCACACACACACACACACACACACACTCAGACACATCCTTGTAGATAATCAAGCAGTAGCGTATTATTGAATAAATGTCTGTTCAGACAGGGATTTGAGGGACAGTCATTGTGAAATAGTGGAGAAGCAGACAAGACAAGAGCCGTGAAGTAAAAATTAATATATGACATTTATAAGAACACAGGAAAGCTGTGCTGGATTAGACGATGGGTGCAAGAGTCCTTATCGTGGTATATTTTTGCTTATCCGCTGAAAACAGAGCTTGCACATAGCCAACAAGACTAGTAGACCTTGCTAACCTTCTCCTCCTTGAATTTGTTTGATCCCTCTTTAAGGCCATACCAATTGGTGCCTATCACCACTTCCCATGATGTTCATTTGCATAGTTTAGCTAGGTGTTGTGGGAAGAAGTACTTTCTTTTACCTGTCCTGAGCCCCACCTATTAGCTTCATGGGATTATCCTAGGTTCTATTATTATGGGAGATGGATCTCCCATTATGGAAGAAGATCTTCTGCTCCATTTTCTCCATACCTGGCATACCTTTGTACACTCTCTCTTGTTTCCCCTTGTTCCTCTGCCACTGTAAATTTTCCTCATGGGAAGTTGGTCTAACACCTAGATTTTAGTTGCCCCTCTTTGCACTCCTTTCAGCGCTACAGTGTCATTTATCAGATGCAATGTATACAACTATACACAATATTCTTTGCACAGTTGCACCAAATATTTCTATAAGGAAAATCCAAGCTTGGCAGTATTATTTTCACTTCCTTTACTAATTATGCTGAACATGGAGGTTGCCGTTATCACAACAACTGTGCACTGGGTTGACTCTTTCATTGCGTTGTTCATCAGAGCTCCAAGTGTCCTTTCTTGCTAGCTCATATCCTATCAATCTACATTCCAAGTCGGAATTTGCCCCAAGGTACATTACTTTATCAGTGCTTCTATTATTGCAACTTGAACAATTTTTAAGCATTTTGCAGGAATTTAGCCTCCTTGATCCCTCTTTCATCTTGTTCTTTTTACCATTTCCATCATTTGAGAGAAGTTTTCACTTTTGAAGTCAAATGCAATTGCATTGAACTTTTTAAATAATATACCATCTAAATGAATATTAAATTTGATAGCATTGTATCACTGTTTTCTATGCTCTCTTTGATGCACAGAGCAACATCTTCCCCAGTATACCCTTTCCTATCCTTCCCGTAGAGTTTACATCTCCCTACCTGTCCATTCTACTAGTTTTCCATGATGCCCCCTATATCTTGCTTCTCCTTTAAAACATTCCAGCTCATGTGTTTTGGCTCAGAGGCTTCTAGTGTTTGTATGGCAACACCAAAACTCAATGTCCCTCTCCAGATGTGTGAAACTTTTATTTTGGCATGTAGATTTCTTTAACAGTTATTAGCCAAAGAAACCTACATCTCATCGTATGCTCATAATGCATTTCCTCCTCTGCTACAGTTGGACAATTGACCTGTTGATTCCACCGAGGTTCAAATGCAGCCCATTCCTCCTACAGAGGCCTGACTTGTCCCAGAATGTTCCTCAATGCTTAGCCTGCACACAGGGCTTGCAAAGTGTCAGAGAAAGCTACCTTGATGATTCTGGCCTTGTACCTAGCAATCAAACTTCGGCTTCCAGAACCTCATAATTATATTGTCCCATGTCCCTGGTATGACCATGACCATGACCTTGACTCCATCCGTGCACTATTGTCAAGAGGCGATTTGGGAAGAAGTGGTTTGGAAGGTTAAGTTCTTTTTGTGAGATCTAGAGCTAAGTGATAGCTTTGGCATTACATTATTTCTAAGATGTAGTTTGTGAACGTCTCTAAAGCCCAGAAATCCAGATCCTACATCCTGATCCCAACTGAAACACTTTATGCTTATTTTATTTATTTATTTATTTATTTATTTATTTATTTATTTATTTATTAAAACATGTTTATGCCACCCCATTCGCCGAAGCCTCGGGGCGGCTTTCAACAATAAATTAAAAATTTATAATTATAAAATTATAAAAATTATAAGCAGTCTCATCCCCTAGCTAGGCTTCCACAGTGACTCTTGTCAGTATTGGGCTATGTATTGCTTTTCCTTCCCCTGTTAAGCCTGGGTTTATTCTAAACATGGTCTCTAAAGGGAATCTAAAGTCCTTTCGTCCATGAATGTTTCTAATTTCCCACATCTTATCTAATGGCCATTGCCACATCTTGTGTCAGAGAGCTCTCTGAATGCAAGGAACCCCAGTGATGAAGCATCACCCCACAAATGAGTTAAACAAGAAAAGAAGGTAAGTCCTATTTACTAGCATCCTTACATATGAGGGTAAATACATTAATTACTCCAAGTAATCAGCCCAAACTAATAGATTGTCACCTAGAACCAAAGCAAAGGCACAGCAAGAGGGCAACATCCAGAAAGATAACACTTTGCAAACATACAACTGAGAGCTAAATCCCAGGGGTGAAATGTAGTGAGAATCTACAAGGCTGCAGGACTTAATTGTCTTTTTGCCTGTGGGTTTTCCAAAAGCATCTGCTTGGACACTATGGAGTGCCGAATACTGACCTAGCTAGGTATTTGGTTTGATGAAACATGCCTTCTATTAGGTTCCTACAGACTCCAGTTCAAGTTTGACCTCAGCTACAAGCACTCATTAGGTGGGATTAAGCAAGCCATTCTATTCTCTCAACATCAGACCACCCACTACTCCAGCAACATGCCATTGTTGATGGCAAGGCAAGGCAAGGCAAGGCAAGGCAAGGCAAGGCAAGGCAAGGCAAGGCAAGAGCACCAAGAAGTCAAGGAAGATCAGAAGAGTTATACTCCTCTGGCTTTCTCCTGGCAGAAGCCATCCATTAGGACATCAGAGTTGTTTTACTGCCAACCCTGAATTGAAATTGATCTAGATGATCATTTCACCCAAATACCTGGAGTTGTACTTGTATTACCTTCTCAAGTATTTTGGTTCCCACATGACTATTTGTGACCCATGAATAGTTTTTTTAAACAATCTCTTAGATATAATGTGACTTTTTAAATAAATGGTCTTACCCCTACCTGTTTCAAGATTCAAACAAACTGAGAAAAGTTCAGAGGAGGTCAACAAAGATGATAATGAGACTGGAAACAAAGCCTGTGAGGCGACATTGAAAGGGCTGATCATGTTTTGCCTTGAGAAGAGAAGACTTGAGAAGAGTTATGATAGCACTTTTCAAATCCTTGAAAGGCTGTCACACAGAGAAGGGCCAGCATTTCTTCTCAGTCATCCCAGAGTGCAGGACATGGCATAATGATCTCAATTTACAGGAAGCCAGATTCCAGCTGACCATCAAGAAAACTTCCTGACTGTTAAATAGGATGGCAATGGAACCAATTATCTAGGGAAGACATGGGTTCTCCCACACTGGAGGCATTCAAGAGGCAGCTGGACAGCCAGCTGGACAGCTGAGAATGCTTTAACTTGGAGTCTTGCATTGAGCAGGGACTTGGACTTGATCAAGCTCTACTATTGTGAGTAAGAAGAATACTAATCTTGGACAATTATACTCACAGCCTGCTGGCTGCCTCTCAGATTCTTCAGAATCAGAAATTGAAGAAGGCTACAATGGGACTATGGATGATAAGATGACATGAGGGAGGAGGTCAGCCACTTTGCCAAGCCAGGCAGTTCCTGGGAATGGCCAAAATGTATAGTTATTGGGAGGGGTCCCTGGGAATGAGGAATTCTCAGATGCAGACCTGGCCCACCATTCTGAGTGCGACCCAATGGAGAGGCGGCAGCAGAAGTGGGAGGCCCGCTTGAAGAAGCAGCACATGAAAAGAAGGTGTGCTCACTTACAGAAATCTCCTCCTGATGGGATGAAACATACAAATACAAAAACAGTGCAAGTCAGAAGGGTTCTCCTGAGCCATCTAGCCTGACCCCTGGCTCCAGCCAGCTCCACTCATGACATGCCTATCATGAGGCTCAGGCATGTTTGTACGGAAAGTTCTTGGAAACTAGTCAATAAACTGCTCTGTGAATACTCAGAGATCTATTCTGGGTGATTTCTACTTGGAAACAATAAAGAGCACATTGCAAGGAAGATGTTCTGTAGCTGGTGATTGCTCAAAAGAGATACTTGGCTTATGACAACTATTCTATGATTCTGTGCTTCTAAGATATCAAGGACTGCTCTTCTCTGAATGAGGCATTAATAACCACCTGAAGCTATGCAATCAGTTCCCTTCAGCTTACAAGGCCAAGACAGAGAATGGAATAAAGTAATCAGACCTCCAAGTATTTTGCCTGCAACTTCAGATAGAAACAACTGACACAGATCCTATCAGACCCAAATAGGCACATCTTACGGATCTGTACTAATGATGGCATCGAGGTCACAAGGGACTTGTTCCTCAAAATTCCTAGCAAACTTTTCACTACAGGCCTTCAAAAATACCTTCTAAAATGTGCACAATTGGTCTTCTCTTTGAGAGAAATGTCAATGAAAATATTCACAAACAGGGTGAAACAACAAATCACAAAAAGCAACAGGGACACAAAGCAGAATGCTATTTTTAGAAGGAATTTGGATAATCTTGACAAGCTTGAGTTTTGGTGAACTGCACATCCCTAGAAGCTTGTGCCAGCTTTGAAAATTTTATTACACAGCAAAAAGATCATTTACTAGGATGAATCTACAGGCAACTACTTCCAATATGATACTGAGACTGAGCAAGTAAAAACATGCATGATAAATCTGAATATTCAGAAAGAAATACCATTCTGTCAATCAGAAACCTTGTGGACAGCAGACAAAGGACAGTTTTTCTGATAGTGTATTACTCCAAAAGATACAGAGAAAATGGACAGGAATTATATTGGAAACTGTAGGAAATGCGAAGAAGCAGATGGAACTTTTTACCATATGTGGTGGTCATGTGACAAAAGAAATAATGGAATGAAATACATACAGAACTACAGAAAAATTTGAATATTAATTTTCCCATGGCTGCCAAGACCATGTTGTTGAGCTTTGTACCAGAAACTCTGCCAAAGAATAGGGCAGAGTTATTCAAATATTTGATAACTGCAGCCAGAGTTATAATTGCTTCAAAATGGAAAGTAGAAGATAACCCAGCTATTGTGGACTGGAAAATAAATTAGCAGACTATGCACTGACTAATTATGTAAATAGAAAGACTAGCCCACGAATGTAATCATAGGTGGATACTCTACATCCTTCTGTCTTTTTTATGGAAAAAATACATTTGAACAGAGTGGAATTTTTGAAAATACTGTTGGAGATGAGCATTTAAATGAACTCTCCGCTATGATTGTAAGGAGAGTTATATAAATAGAATCATATTCTTGAAAATATTGTGTCATACTAATGCTTTGTAGTTATAGTAAGTTGACTTAAGATGAAGAGGGCTACTTAAGTATATGATAACTGTGTTTTGAGTTAACATTGTTTTGAAATGAAAAGCAGAGAAAATTTAATTATTGAAAATGGGAAAAATAAGTCAGTTGACTATATAGTAATGGGAAGACTAAATAATTTTGAAGGAAGGTAGCCAGCCAAAGAAAATGAGATGTGGAAATTGTATTATGTACAACTTCTTCTTAATGGGGATAATAACAATGGGAAAATATAGGTAAAAAGGAACAGAATTTTGCAGGAAATTGTTTGAGATTAGAAGAATTTGCAATGAATTTTAATTAACTGCAAAAATTGGGATTGGGTAGAAAGGATTGATTTACAGTCACTTTTTAAAAAAAAATACTTGACACTGTATGTAACGTTTGTTTAAGAACCCTTGGTGTTTCTTTGTAATCTTTCTTTGTATTCTTACTTTTTTGTTAATTTCACTCCTATTAAAATAAGTCTTTGTTTTAGAAAAGAAATTATGGAAGTGATTCTTTTTTTTTTTAAAGAAGTGATTGTGTCAGCTACAATCTAGTGTTACATTTTTCCCAGCATTCTGGTAAACCAATAAACTGGTTTGATTTTACAACATTAGACATGATGCTTGAGAGTGACTGTGTCAATAGCCTTTCCATTTTATTATTCTATACTGAGGTCTGAGTTCTAACAGTAGTACCAGACATGTCTACTAGGAAATCCCACAGACCATTCAGGAATCATTGTTATTCCATAAGTCCTTCTACTTAATCATTTTACTGGTCATCTTACTGAGTCTACCATTCAGAAAAGCCATTGCTAATCCAAACTTCCTGAGGAACTGTCCATGACAATGGGGTTATAGGGAATTCTTCTCACATCCCAGAGCACCAAGATCTCAGTTAACTGAAAGCACTGGATCCAGAAAGTGACCTGCAGTATGTGTCAAGTTGATGACAGCCACATGGTTGTCATGGCAAACATAAAACTTTGAACAGGCCCCATTAATAAAATTCTGTTTCCATTGGTATAGGACATTGGTAGATAAACCTTTGATCATCTCATACTGATCTGCTATGAATTCCCATTGCTCAAAAGCTGCTCATCTACCATACTCTATCTATCACTATGTAATCCTCCATGGATTTCCAATCTGTTTTTCAGAAGTATTTTGCTCCAAGTATCAATATATTTGGGGGGGGGGTGCATTAATTCATTTCCCCCCTTACACTTACAGGTGTGTGTGTGGAAGGGGAGTTACATTTGGCTTTCCCTTTGCAGCTAGAAACAATAAGTTATCATTTTTATTCAAATCTGATATGCTGCAAGAATGTTTAATTTTCCAGTGCTGTTTCCCCGGGGATATATCTGTAATTACGAGCTCTAGCACATGAGGAGGACTGCTTTCTATGGGTCATTCTATTGCCTGATTTTTTTGTAACCTTTTCATTCATTTGTCATTAGATAAGAAAAGCTTCTCATGAATCTCTGAATACTAAATTTATCTCCTTTTTCCCCTAAAGAAAAGCCATTGACTTTATAATATGTGTCTTAGATTAGCTATTCCCACCCCCCTCCACTTATACTTGAAAGGATATCCAGCATATTTCAGCATATAATTATGCAAGTAGATAATTCAAAGCTCATACTGTACTTCAGCTCTCTATAACTTTGTGTAATTGCTTTCAATCTTAAAATGCTGAGAGCCAATTAAATTGGAACATTACAGGAATGTTATTAATTCAGTTACAGCTATGCAAGCTGTGAGATACCCAAACTGTCCAAGAACTTAGAAATGCCTTAGGGCAGCTTTTGCAATTCTCATAATACTTTTGGATTGGTATTCCTGTCTCGAGCAAACTATCCATTAATTATGAAACTTAGAAAACAAGATACAGAATAAAGAAAGAAGTTACTGCATTCATCAGGAAAGAAAACAAGTTTAGTGGACCATGCCAACGGTACCTTGAGCAGCCCCACTATTCAGTTATGAGGAAAGGGAGTCAAAGCAAAAGTTGCCAGAAAGAATCAATGGAGCTCAGGGATGGCAGAATGTAAGGTGGCAAGACATGATCCATACCAGGGATATGGAGCAGGTAGTCTCACCATTCCACATCCTCACTGTTGGCAAGCACCAGCAGGGGGATCTTTACTGCTATCTTTGATCTCAGATCCGAGATAGCAGCAAGAGAGACCCTCTGAAGGTGTTTTGCAAGGCAGGTGAGGTGCCAAGAAGGCCAGAAGTCCCACGTGTTGGAAGTGATGAGAATGGGACTGCAGCTCCACCATGCAAAGATTGTAGTCACCCAGTCCTACGCATCAAAAGAAGCATCCAAAGTATGTACCTTCATCAAGCCATTAAATATACTTGCCTGTCTTAACATGATTGAGCACTGAGGGCTGTTTTATTCTAGCACAAAGTGTGATAGAGCTGGTGCTAGATGGGCCACTGTAGGGAGGTGATTCCATAGTTGTGTGGGGGGGGGCACTGAAAGGGCACTACCCTTTGCTTCTGCTCTCTGAGCCTCACTTGGAGGTAGCACTAAGCATACAGGTAGATCGTGACTGGGATAGATGCTCCCTCCAGTATTGAGGTCCAAACTCATGTAAGGCTTTATATGTTGAAACTGGAACCTTAAATCGCACACAGAATGCGGCAACTGCAGCTGGGCCAGAATTGGTCTTATATGTTCAGGCCTTCTCATCCAATCTGGCCACCTTTTTTGCTTATGGTGCAGCTTCTAGTGCACTTTCAAGGGCATCTTCATGTAGAGTTCATTGAAGTAATCTAACTTATAGATTACCAGATCATATTCCATTGCATTTATGGTCCACCTTCCTTCCTGTTGAAAAAAACCCACACCAGCTAACAAGGCTCTTCTCTATGATCTATCCCCATAGCAACAACCCTGTCAGATAGACTAGGTTGAGGGGCAGTGACTGGGCCAAAGTCAGACAGTGAGCTTCATGGCTGAGTGGGGACCAGAACCTGGGTGAACTAGGTCCACAGCCAAAGCAGGTAGAAAGCATTCTGAGCCACTGAGACTATTTCAGTCTCAAGGGACAATGGTGGCTCCAGGAGGACCCCTAAGCTATAAATCTGCTATGTCAAGGGGTACAGAACAGAATCCAGAACAGAATACAAACAGTCAGAGGAGCCACCGATTGCAGCAGCTCAGTCTTGCTTAAACGGATCTTCAATTTGTTAGCCCTCACAGCTGGGGAGGGGTGTTGCACCCTCTTCTGATTTGGATGAAAAGGAGAACTAGAGCTGCCTGTCATCAGCATACTGCTAGCAAAATTAGGAGGGTAGGTACTCGGAGGAGGGCTTTCTCAGCGGTGGCGCCTAAGTTATGGAATGCGCTCCCCAGAGAGGTCCACCTGGCGCCGTCGTTATTTGTTTTTCGGTGCCAGGCGAAGACCTTTTTATTTAAGCAACATTTTAAATGTTAATACTACTGAATTTTATCTGGCCAGGGCGGCTTATTTTATATTGTGTGTATATTGTATTTTAAATTATTATTACTATTCTATATGTATATTTTAATTTATGTGGTTTTATTTATTGTTGTAAGCCGCCCCGAGGCTTCGGCGAATGGGGCGGCATAAAAATGTTTTAATAAATAAATAAATTTAATAAATAAAATGCTCCGAAACACTCCAGATGATGATTGCAAAGGACTGGCTGGAAATGTGTGTGTGCACATGCTCACATGCGTTTGAGGCATAAAGACATGGTATAAAAACACAACGTATATCAGGAAACAGCAACACATGGAGACCTAACATTACCTATATGAAAAAGTCACTCCACTAGCTTCTTGATGTTAAAATGTATTTCTGCATTCCTTATCCAAGGGAACCATCCTAAGATACTTCCAGTAAAATCCATGGCAGGTAAGTGTTTAGGGGTCTAAGTTGTCTAGCTGTTAAATACCGCTTGTATATTTCTCTTTTTATTTAGGCCCATCAACATGTCTGTCTATTACCTGATGGATAGTGTCAACATCCAGTTATCTCTTGCGTGAGCAAATGGGCAACTGCAGACCATCAAGTATACAGAAGGTGATCCCAGATCTCCTTATATCACCTTGTACTCAACGCTGCTTTCCACTGGAAACGGTTCATTCTTTTAACTGCCAGTTACTGAAGTCAAAGCTCACACATTTAAAATTCCCCCACACGGAGGAGCCACAAAGTGGAATCAATCACCATGTCAGGTGCCAGTTGCCACATGCATTCTGCACAGACTTTCATGCAAAGGTCCCCCTCGTCTGCCTTCTCTCCCTCAAAAAAGGGTTGCCTCTGGACAGGATAAATAATTCAAACAGAGTCACAGTGCAAGTCAGTGCTGATATCAATTCTCATTTCATATGTCGATTTTTTCAGCATCAATGCTGATTTTTCTCAAACATGGCACACTTTTTTTTTTTTACTTATCTGTGAACCGCACTTTTCTGAGAGACATCTGCTGCCTGTAATAGGGTTATTCACACCCACTTTTGTGGCAGAATATTCTTTCCACAATTTTTCATCAATTCTACACAGTAATTCCACTGTCCAGGAAATACGGTATCTCTGTGACCTTTCCATCTTTGCCTCTTTGTTCTCTTCTCAGTGATTATTTCCATGCAATTTGCTAGAGTTTAGACTTCATTATTCTACTTGATGGCTCCTCTACATTACAAAGGACATATATTTTATTTGAAAACAAAACAAGATTTTAGGTGGAACTTCCCAGAATGTTTGCTTGCCCACTTAAATTTTGTGGGTCAAATACAGCAAGAGCTGGCAGTGGGAAGAAATATTTTTCCTCACCAATCATATTACATAAGTGAATATGCATATCTTCCCCAAAATAAAATACATTTACTGCCATTAACACCACCCCTCCTATCTGCTGTTCTTTCTGCACAATTTTGTCCCTAGCTGGAATATATTTACTCTTCCCAGACTGAACTCAGCCATAGCATGCATAATATTGTCCCATGACTGACAAGGCTATAGTGCCAGTTCAACTTGTTTCATATTGTTAACACCAAGGACAATTAATCCAGTTCAGTGCTCTATAGAGTTGGTGTTCTTAGCCAATCAGGGATCACACAGTGAATGTAGTCTTAATGCTAATGGCAAACAAAACCTATTCAGAGTGAGGACTATGCAGAATAAATAGGTGAACACTTCTCTTCCATTTGTACTAATTCCTGAAAAATCAAAACGCTTGGGATCAAACGCTTGTGGGTGTGTATGTGTTCCACAGCATTCCACCGCGTACTGTGATTATTTATTTATTTTAAAAATTGCATGCCACCCAATTGTGCCACAGCACATCTGGGTGGCTCAGAGTCAAAAGATAAAACATAATAAAAACCAACCACAACCTATTAAAATACAATGTCAATAAAATACAGACAAAAATACAAAACAGAAGGTCAAGTGACAGTAACTCCTTTTTTTTTTAAAGGAAGGTCTTTGCCTGGCCCTGAAAAGAATATAAGGAAAGCACCAGTCAAATCTCCTTGGAGAGAGCATTCCAAATATGGGGGCAGGTGCCAAAAAGTTCCTCCTCCGAGCAGCCATCCCTCACACAGGAGGGCTCCCTGCAGAGATCCCAGAGGCTAGTTAGGCACTTATAGGAGTAGGCACTCCTTAAGATAACCGGGGCCTAAGCTGTTTCGGGCCTTATATGTCAACGCAAGCACCTCGAATTGGGCCCGGGTCCAATAGAATCTTGCATTTGTATTCTCAATCTTCTAACGAAGGAAGGAGATTCTTCTGATGCCCCAGTGGAGTGGCTGGAAGCCTCATTTGAGATAAAGTGATGCACATCCATGTCAGGAAATACCAGCTGTCAGTGCATGGCAATTTGTCCATGAATGCAGCTGGATTGGGGCCTGTGTGCTTATCTATTATTGTAACAGTCTAAATATGTGTGTGTTTTAGATCATTGGTCAGGAAAATACAAGGACAATGAACAGGTATAATGAAGCATTAGTTTCCCAGAAAGAAAGTGCATATTTTTCCACTCTCTTTCCCTATCCAGATCTAATTTAGATTGTTCTATTGTTTACTTAAAGCATAGATTAATTTCTTTTTGTAAACTTGCCCCCCCAAAATGATTTATTTTCTGCTAATGTTCAGTGATCGTTATCAAAGGCATAAAACATGAAGAAGTCCATGTTAAGCAAAGTAGCTCCTTTCTCAGCAGTAAGCCGAGGACAATAAATTGGTTTGGTGAAATAGCTTTGAATTGGCGTTATACGCCCCTAATACTTTTTCAAGATTGTTCTTTCATAATTTTACTACCAAATTAAGTGTTTTTTCATACTTACTAACTCAGTTTGGATGTTCTAATATTGGGTAAGTACATAAAGCTTGCTCTTAATATAATCTGTTAAAAAAGCAAATACTAGAGGATAATATAGCTGAAGATGTGGCCAGAATGTAAATATTCAGTCATTTATTCAATACACATATTTGTGTGTATTCACTCTACCTACCTGAAAGGAAATGATGGAATTTTAAAATATATATTACACATGCATGACTATGGCATTTCTTTTTCTATAGGATAAGGAATATATAATATTACAAATGTAATATTTCTAAATGGGCAAGAAATAACATTTGAGCATATGTATTCATGTATGAGTGTGAGTGTGTGTTACAAACACCTACTGATTTACAGTGGGACTCTTCTTTTTAAATCCTTCACATTGGTCTTCAAACCAGAATCTAAGTATGTAATATTATGAATATTTATTTATCCATTTAATTGGTCAACATTCAGAACAAATTAAAACTGATAATAATGGTAATATTTCTAAAAGCATTCATCTAATTTCAATTGCTCCCCTCTCTCCTGTTTTTAATTCTGTTTACTAAGTAATTCTGAATCGTACGTTATCTTAGTATTTCTGTACATCAGAACAAAACTCTCCTCTTGCCTTCAAGTGGTGGTGAAGGCACCAACTTTCCCTTATATTCTGTATTATCTTTCTAACTCACTTTTCCTAACTCACTTTTGACAATGGTCTCTGTTGTCAATCATTCACTCACTTCTCTGTTACAGATGAATTTTCTAATTGTTAGTTCACATGATCATTCTTGAACCAGTGTTAGTGGTTCTGAGACATTGTGAAGGACAGGATACAAGAACTATAAATAAATAAATAAATAAATAAATAAATTAGTGCAAGCAAGCTGAATAATTTTGAGACCTGGTATAGAAGACAGGCCAGTGCTCAAAGATGGAAAGGGAGCGTATGCAGGAGAAGACTGCTGTATTAAGATCGAACATGCATATTTGTAATGCTAAGCATATAAAAATGGCAGGACTCGGAACAGAATGCATTTATGGTATCCAGATGGGTATGGCACAAACTGGGACCTAACTATGTGATCTGTCCAAGTGTCTAACCATGTGGCATGGAACATGTCTAGTCATTACATGAGGTCATATGGGAGTTAGTGGTGGTGAAGGTACCTACTCTAGAAAATTGGTAAAACAAGGTTTTTTCTCAGAATTTCTAATTCAAATAGCTTTCACGTGCAGACTCTAAAAATGTGTCGCTTTTATTTGGAAGCATTTATTTTAAAAGGTGAAGCAATAAATGTTCATTGTGCATAGTGGGGGACATGAGTTTCTGTAGCTGAAAGGAAATACAACAGATAATTCTTACAGTCCAGAGACCGCATGGTTGGGCCTGGGTAATGGGCCAGCTTCTCGGAAGTGTAAGCTTTGCACCAAGCAAACTTTGTGTTTATGATTGTTATCTTATGTAGCATAGCCCTTCTACAACCAGATTACCAAGTCAATTGTAAGTTAATTAGCTTCTCAGGGTAAAAACAGGTTAATACATCAGGATTATAATGAGAAAATAGTCTTTACTGAATGAGGAGAAGATTGTGATATAATGCTACATGCCAGAAAAGAATTTCAGAATCTCCTTTGCTTGATAAGTAAATGAGCAAGTACGTATCATACTTTTGGGACATGTTTGTCACAAAAGGTACATTTTTGCTGCTGCTGCTGCTGCTGCTGATGATGATGATGATGATGATGATGAATGAGGAGAACTGGGAAAAGGGCGGTGATAGGCATGGAGGAAGGCAGTTACCTGGAGAGCTTTGGGCTCAACTGAATTGAAAAATGGGGATAAAAATCCAAGTAGAGGTACATGGATGACATTCACCAATCCTGTAAATTCAAGGTTTCTTAGAGAGCTCCTTCTTCCAGAAGCCCTAACCACCATCACCCTGTTTATCCTGTCTTTGAGAGAAAAGAAATAAAAGCTTGCAAATTTGTACCTGTAAGGAGCTAGGTTTAGCAGAATGTACTTTTCACTTCAGGGTAGTCACAATCAGTTGCCCCTTACCTTATATTAGAGTTTAAAATTTAGACAAAAGCATATAGACAGAAATTCTAATTGATTACTTGAGATAATGTGCATTGGGTGTGCACAGCTGTACACAATATCTCAGTTAAATATTCTATTTAAATGGAAGATAAGGGATAGAAAAACAATCAAATTGTCAGCACTAGATAAATAAAACAAGCCAGGATTTCCCAAATAAACTTAAAACAGGCTAGAATTGGAGGAATCTGACTATTCTGGTCTGTGTCAGTTTCACTATGTTCAATCCTAAATTATTCATTACTATTTCTCCATTATTTTATGAAAGATTGGGTGAAAATGCACATATTTTGTATGTCTTTATCCTAAAATATGCATTTGTATATGCACATGTATGTGTATATATGTATATGCATATATACAATATATACATACATATGTATATGCACATATACAATACTCAATATGCACAAAATTGGCAAACTATTTTCCTAAAATAAGCAATTGCAGAACTATTTTCCTTGATGTGCATGTTTTTGTATGCAGTTTCTCTTAACATTCACATAACCCTCCCCCCCAGATATGTAAATTTCAGATAAATACAAAAACAGGTGGATATTTGTACCCAAGAAGTGCAAATTAAGTCTTTCCTTATTAAAATGAGGAATGAAATTCTTCCCCATCCCTATACCAGAGAAGCTAACAAAGCATCCAAAAACAACTTGGAAACCCTAAAGTCTTCTTGGTTGTCCAATGGTAGCTGACAAATAGACCCACCTTTATTCTCTGAATAACACTAATAAAGGGTTAGGGTTGGATTGACTGGCAAGGATGCTATCTGCCAAGCAGATTTGAACCTATTTGGCTTGCTAGATTCAAATGTAGGCAGAGATATCTGCTGTTAAAGGCACACTTTCAATTCCAGGGAAATAGGACTAAGAGGAAACTGAAGGTGTGCATTTTGATGGATGCATTATATGTGTTGTGAGGGACAATGGGAATTTTTGCTGGAGTGTTGAGAACCAATCATAATTCTGGGCGTGTTGGTGAAAGGGAGAAAGGGCAGAGATCAGACCCTTATCTTGTATAATGCAGTCTTCAAAGGTGGTTGCCTCAAATACTGAATCAGCATTGGAAGAAAAAAATAGAATAGGAATGCTTAGCAGAAATGCCAAGGGCAACAGACCCAGAGATAAGCCAAGCAGTCACTGAGAACTAGACAGTTTCAAGTTATGTGGGGAATTCTGTTCAGCGTACCAAAATGGGTGAGGAATAATTAAACTTCTTTAATTCAATTGTATGATAGCAGGTTAAAAAGGCAGATCAGCTGAGAAGCATCAGATGCCCATTGGGCCAAAAGTGGCATGAACCACACTGAAAATGAAATGCTAAGCCCTTGACACAGCAGAGACAGAACAGTTCAGAAAGGAAGGAGCTGTAGTGTATGATACCATACCTTGTCAAGTTTGTTTGCCTATAGGGAAGCAGCTTACCAATTTCTGGACAGGAAGAACCAAGCTATGTTTTTTGGAGTAAATGTAACATGAAGGCCACTGCTTGGAGGACATGTAAGTTTTGTGAAAGAAACAGTTTGACTTTTGCTATTATTAAAATTATATTACATTGAATTATCAGTAACAGTGTCCTTCTGTCTCTGAATAGACACAGCTTTCGGATTACATTTTCCCTCTATGTTCATGCCTGAAATCTGCTTCAGAAGATTGGGGCATGTGCAAGGGAAGAGGGGAAGGGAAAGGAAACCTCTGCAGTATAAGCAGATAATCTGCTCATATAAAGTTAGCTTTTACCCATTAAAACAAAGCATGTATTATTTTAATTTTCTAGAAAAACATTCACTGCACATGTCAACCTTACATTAAACTTATGATCTGTTGTTCCATATTTCTGTCTGTGGTCTGTCTCTCTGTCTGTCTGTCTGATCTCTATCCCTAACTCTTTCTCAATCTCTGTCTATCTCTATCCCTATCTCTCTATCTTTCCTCTCAGTTTAATTGCCCAATAAAGCATTGCCTGTGAACTAGAACACCCATAACTGATGGCACTTGAACAATATTGGTCTACTTAATTTGCTCTCATCCCCCTCGCCCCACCCCAGCCAGTCAGCCACTTAGAAGACCTTTCACATAAATAGCACTAATGCTCTTTCGCATTGAATCATAGCATATTGCACAGGCATCCACCAGGGTTGTTTTCTAACTCCCACAGAATATTGAGACAACTACCCTAAAATATTTTCAGCTTTACCACTATATACATTTCAGGAGGAAGGCAAAACCGGAAAAAAAAGTTTAAAGGAGACTTTTTTAAACCAAAAATCCAGAGGACAGATTAGATAAATATGTAATGCATGAACATGTGTCAATTGATAAGCCACCAGTTAATGGCTTACAGCAGAAAGATCAGTTTTACATTATTGTAGCAATATGGAAACGGCTCGCTGTGAAGATGCTCTTTTGTGAAGCTGAGTCCAGATTCACCATAGGAGGAATCTATGCCATAGCTCTTTCCATGCATCAACATTGTTTCAATTCCTGATGAACCTTGAACCTATGATATCATCATGATCATCATCATGATTATCAGAAACATTTTATAGACAAGGACATATACACAGATATGTCCTAATCTGTTCGGTATAACATGTTGGATTCTTGTGCCACTGCAGTAATTCCCACAGTGTTGAAGATAATGTCGGAAGCTGCCCTGACCCTCCTCATAGCACCTTCATCAGAAAGCATTGTGTATCCTTGGATTAATATGAAAGAACTCTCTCTCTCAATTTCTTTCTTTCTGACATGTGGGAAAGATTCACACCACAGACATCAACAGATAAACATTCACCACAGACATCAACAGTTCACCACAGACATCAACAATTCACCACAGACATCAACAGATAAACATTCATGTATGAACCAACCCATATATTGCTTAGCCATGTATCTTCTAGCACTGGACTCTTCCAATACTACTGATCCATTCTTTTCACTTTGTGACAGGGACATTCCATTCACTGGTGCAATTCAGAAGTAGTTCTCGCAGCTAATGGTGGATGGTAAATTTGTTCCATCTGAATTTTTAGATAAGCTTGCCAGCTTTGCACATTCTGCCCCTATACAGCAGCTAGCACACCTGCATACTACAATCTGTACTTTTCAGATTCTGCTGTATGAGCCACAGCTCAAAATCAGCTCATGAGAATACATGTATTAAGGGGACCTATGAAGAAAAGTGTTCATGTTAAAGAATTATACACACAAAAATGTTTTATTTTTCAAGAATTGCTTACGAAAGTGGGCACATTAGGAAAATTGTCTGAAACCTTCAGTAAGTGGACAAAATGCATTTTGTGCTAGCTTTTTCTCTTTGTCAAAATTTCAAATGTGTAACTTCATTTCAATGCATTCAGTATCTGAATTTGACTTTGTAAAGCTGTTACATTAAAAAAAACCTATAGACCTGGATCTGAGTCATGTCATATTATGGCCATTTTGCAAAACCCTGTTGTGGTTTCTTGAGCACAGGTCACCCATTCTTTCATGCACAAGGCATGCAGCTTCATTAAAAAAAATCACAATAAACTTTCAAAGGTGGAACAGTTAATGTAGAAACAGAAGAGAGAACACCCACATTTATAGCTGGTTAGTGGGAAAAATTAGAGAAAGAGAGAAACTTCTCTCTCCAGTTCATGAATGAGGCCCACTCAATAAGTAGATGCATTATGATGGCAAAACATGAGGTGCATTGATCCAACAGTGCCCATGCAGAGCCCACAAGGTTATGTGTGGGAAGCCTATTTCTAAAAGCTGAAAACTCACTGAGCAGCTTTTTCACAGAAAAGGGACTGTGCCTGGGAGGAGTTGAAACACTCTCTTGCTCTGCGAGATCAGCCAGTCAGTAAAGATTGCAACTTTTAAAACAAGTCTTTATGGACAGACTATCTCCACGCCAAACTACAGGGCATTCTTTTATTCCAAACTTGCTAGAATGGCCTTGTACTCTGTTTTACAGAAAGTCTGCAGATGACTGTTATATGTTTGAAGGTGTCATCTATCTGAAGTATTGTCTGGTTCAATTTTAATCACCATAAAAAAGGAAAAACAGCAGCTCAGATGATGGACATCTACTCTTAGCACCTGGACAGCTAACTGAGCAAGCATGGAGGTGACCTTCTCAGTCTTCCATAATATGGTCAGGTATACTGTATTCCACACATACAATCTACACAAATTTATTTTCCTGGGCTCCAAGATCACCGCAGATGGGGACTTCAGCCAAGAAATTAAAAGACGCTTGCTCCTGGGGAGGAAAGCTATGGCAAATCTAGATAGCATACTAAAAAGCAGAGACACCACCCTGCCAACGAAAGTGCGTATAGTCAAGGCTATGGTTTTCCCAGTTGCAATGTATGGCTGTGAAAGTTGGACATAAGGAAGGCTGAGCGCCAAAGAATTGAGGCCTTTGATTTGTGTTGCTGGAGGGGACTCCTGCAAGTCCCTTGGACCGCAAGGTGATCAAACCGGTCAGTCCTAGAGGAAATCAACACTGACTGCTCTTTAGAAGGCCAGATAGTGAAGATGAAACTCAAATACTCTGGTCACCTAACGAAAAGGAAGGACTTCCTGGAGAAAAGCCTAATGCTGGGAACAATAGATGGCAAAAGAAGAAGGGGGCGGTAGAGAATGAGGTGGCTGGATGGAGTCACTGAAGCAGTTGGTGTGAGTTTAAGTGGACTCCAGGGGATGGTGGAGGACAGGAAGGCCTGGAGGAATGTTGTCCATGGGGTCGTGATGGGTCGGACATGACTTTGCGACTAACAACAACAACACATATAATCAGCATATCCACATTCTATCCTAATCGGTGGCCCCTTTTTGTTCTCTCTTTTGCTGGTGCAATCTTTTAATGTGGTAATTTGCACATTGATATCCTATAATTCACATGTGTACATCAAGTTGCTATACAAAGGCATTGAAAGGGGAACACAGAATGCTGAACTACACACCCCTCTTACTTCTAGTCAAGGTGAAGCAATTTTCCTCTTGAGGATTTCAAGGAACGGCTTCAAGTTCCATTGAAGTAGTTAACATAAATGCTACAGAGCAGGGGAGATGATCTATGCTTAACTCTCCACCTGATTTCTTTTTCTTTTTTCATATGGCAAAGAATTAATACTTTTAACCAAGTATGGCTAATTAAACCACTTAACAAAGCCATGGACTTGCCCTGAGTTTTCCTAATTTGGTATTAGTGTAGTCTACTAATTGTTCCCTAAAATTTTACCAGTTTCAAACATCCTTCTCAGGAGCCAGGATTGGGGACCACTGTCTTCAAATTGTAGCTCTGCTTTAGATGATGCGAAAAGAACCAAAGAAGAAAATGTTACTAAAACATGAGATATGTGTGTCTCTTAAATGGTTTACAAGATCAAAGTTTCAGAATGTGAAATAACTTCCAAACCAGTTAAGCATTTGGGAATAAATGTGTCTGAACATAATGGTACACTGTTTCAAGATAATTATAAGATAATGTGAGTAAAGATTCAGTGTGACTTACAATGATGGTCTGAGTTAAAAGTATTGTGGCTGGGAATAATTTCTATCATAAAAATGAATATCTTACCTATTTTTTAAATTCCAAATGAAACTGATTTTTATATAGGGAAAATGCTTCAAGAATAGAAAAGACTATTGAATACTTTTATTTGGAATGTGAAAAAACCAAGGATAAGATTTAAAGTCTCACAAGATGAAAAAAAAGAGAAGAGACCTCACAGTACCTAATATTATATTATTGTGCATCTAGTTTGCTTTGAATTAAACATTGTATTATAAATCCTAATGACAGGTTAGTTAAATTGAAAACAACAAATTTGGAAGGAGGGATACATAGCTACCTATGGAGTAAGGAATCTATCAAAAAAGCTTTAATACCAAATTATAGTCATATACTTAGAGGTATAATAAAACTTTGGTATTCTTTAAGAAGGAGGGTCAGTCTTCCAATTTCTCATCTGATGGCTCTAGTTGAAGCTTCCTATGATAAGTATTCAAGGAAAAGTAATGATTTCATATGAAGACATGAGTCCACCTGGAGGAATTAAGTCATGCCAAGAACTAAAAGATGAAGGGGAAAAAAATAAAATGGCTTCTTTTTTACCGCTTTTTATCAAGATGAAAGAAAGAAATCCAAACAGGGAAAGACACTATAAAAGGCATGATAGATTTTGAAAATCTGATTGCACAGCAAAAAGATCATTTACTAACACAAATTCATAATCAATTACTTCAATGTGATACGGAGACCAAGAAAGTAAAAATATGCATGATAAATTAGATGCAGAATTTTCAGGAAGAAATATTCTATCAATGTGAAACTTTATGGATGAAGGATATAAAATTAAGAGTCAGTCAAGCACTGAGAGAAAACTGGCACAAGATGTTTTTTCGGTGATATATTATTCCAAAAGGTATAGTGAAAATGGACAAGAATAATATTGGAAAGTGTTGGAAATGTAAAGAAGTAGATAGAACTTCCTATCATATGTGGTGGTCATGTGGCAAAATAAAAAAAAAATGGAAAGAGGTGCATGAGGAAATACAGAAGATTTTGAAAATTAATTTCCTATGGCTGCTAAGACTATGTTGCTGAGCTTTGTACCAGAAGCTCTGCCAGACAATATGGTATAGTAATTCCAATATATGGTAACAGCAGCCAGAGTTATAATTGCTTCAAAATGGAATGTGGAAGATAATCCAACTATTGAGTACAGGGAAAACAATTCAGCAGATTCTGTGGTAATGGAAAAACTGATGAACAGAAAACCAGTCAAAGAATGTAATGATTATTGGAAACTCTGCCAATTTACTTCATAGAAAAGTCTATATATGATCAGTAGAACGCTTGAAAATATTGTTTGAGTATCGATGCTTTCTTGTTATAGTAAGTTGATTTAAGATGAATAGAGGTACTTATGTACATGGTAACTGTGACTAGAGTTTGAACTGCTTTAAAATGGAAAGCAGAATAAATTTAATTGTTGATGACAGGAATGACAGGTCAGTTGATTATTTAGCAATGGTAAGACTATATAGAAGGACAACCAGTCAAAGAAAATAAATGGAAATTGTATATTACACAACTTCTTTTACCTGGGGTAATAATAATGGACAAATATAGGTAAAATATTAAAATGTTTTGAGAAAAATGTATGCGGTTAGAAGAATTTACAATGAATTTTAATAAACTGCAAAAATTGTGATTGTATAAAAGGATACACTGTCAACGATTTCCCTTAAATATCTGATATTCTAGGCAACATTTGTTCAAGAACCCTTGTTTTGTTTTTTATTTTGTAATTTTATGTGTATTCTTATCTTTCCTTTTCTTTATTTTTCTCCTTTCTTTTTCATATTTTACTGTTAGAATTTTTTTTTAACTAAACAGTTTACAAGACTGCAAGCAATTTTCAACAGGTCTGTCAAAAGAAGACACAATTTTGAGAATTACAGCTTTAGAGTGAAGCAAAGCTAGCTCAGATCCCCATATTTGATGCTACTGGTGTGTGGATGGGTATATGTGTACAACTTTAAACAAGCGGTGGAGAACCTTTTTCAGTCTGAATGCTGACTTTGATTTTGGACAAGTTCTTTCCTCCCACATTCCAGTGTGGAAGGGGATGAAGGCAAAAAGAAAGGGACTAAACTACCTGAAGTATCAGTATATTTTAGTTTAATGCACTTACTGACAAAAAAACTGTTATGTGATCTTCTATCCTTTAGAATGGGGGAGGGCGGAAAGCTCAAAGCTGGGAAGGTGCCACTGCATTGAAAGTACTGTAAGCTCTCAGTCCATTGTACTACAGTGTGTGGATATTCATGCTTCCAATATTGACAAGCAGTCTTTCAGCCATCATAGTGGTGCAGAGGAGGAGAATCCATTTTGTCCATGAAGCGAGGAAATAATTTTAAAAGTGTCTAGCTCGGTGATTATTAAAGACTGTTCCAATAGAAAATACAGTGATGCAATAATCTTTTTCTAAAAAGAAGCAGTAACTGGACATTGCCAAAAACTGCATTAGTAAAATAAAATAAAATAATTAATAGCATCGCAGCACCAGCAATTAGCCAAATTAAGTAATTCCTTATTAAATAGACTTTGCATTGTTCAACAGATACGGAGATGTGTATGGGGGGTGTTACTGAAAAAAATAAGATTGGGTTGGGATGGAACACAGTAGAATCAGTTCTTCTAGCATTAAAGGACTTCCTGTTGTACTCAGTCGGTCTTAAAATATGAGCCAAGCTGTGATGTCCTCGGACACTAGCAGAATGAAGATTGCACAACTGTCAACCTACTTCCATTCCACATGCAGCAGCAGAATTTGAGTGTGTGGGGTTCAATTCCTAGCTGGTTCTTCATGAACTCTGGGTACACTCACTGGGAACACTGATTTAGGGCTACAGACCAGACACTGGGGATCCAAGTCCAGGGGATCTGATGGATTCCTATCCCCATGATACACTCCTCACACATCCCTAAAGTTTGATTATCCCTATATAGGATATGCAACCACAGTCTGTTTCCATGCTCTTGCAGGATCAAACTGGATGAATATGATGAAGTTGGACATCAAAAAAATCCTCTCATATTTTTCCTCAGTAGTGAGGTCTTCTAAGAGAGAAATTTGTGTTTTTTCCATATTATAGAATAGAGCAAGAAGAAAAGCAAAACAAAACAAAAAACACCTTTGACTTTTAGAGCAACTTTGGTGCAAGATAAACAGAAAGTGTGAAAGGTTAAATACAGTGTGTTTGTGCACGTGTGTATAATTTAAAATTTTTAAATTGTCAGTGATAGAAGGTAGTATCTTTCAATGGGAGTTAGAAAATTAAAGGTTTGAACTTGTTTGAAGTGGGTTTTAAAAATTATTAATTTTAGCAATACTTTTGGTACAGAGCAGGATCAGAAAAAATATTAATAGTAATGAATCAATTTCCATTTCAAAAGAGAAGAATTCATTACAGTGTCAGATGCTAAGATTATCTGAGTTTGCTGCTTTGTTTAAGCAGGAGCTGCCTTCCAGACAGATCAGAAGCTTGAAGGAAGATGTCTTCAATTAACCTCTTTCTGACTGGATAAGACATTTTAGAGTGTGATTCATGTAAAAGCTGCAATAGTTGTCAAAGTAATCTCTTCTGAAAATGAAAGTGGGTATTTAAGAAGGTCCCCCATGAGAACAGTTGTTTTCTGTGGGAAGCAGGGATTTCTTAGAAGCTTAGCAGGAGTTCCTTAATTGGAATATCAGTGATCATAGCTAAGCCTCTCTGACAACCTACTTGTCTACTATTTCAGAACTTTTATTGCAGTGGAAAGCCACCATAGAGGAGTGTGGGATGTATCCCAAAGCACCCTTTTGGGTCATGCAAATCAATAATAAAGCCCAGTGAAGCTTTCTCACTGTCTCTCTCACACGCAATGAACTGAATATGTAGCCTAGAATTTTCCCCTGAATATTCAAGGGTACCATTGCAGATATGTGGGCATTACTTGGCCAACAAGTCAATGTGGAAAGCATTCCCTGAAGAGAGAATACATACTGTACGCTCCTTTGCTTTGGAGCATTCATGAATTGCCTTCTATGTGCAATAGCAACAACCTGGTTCAGGTTGCACAGGTGGAAGGGTGAACGGAGGGATAAATCAGACTGTGACATATCTTCCAAGCCTCTTCACCAAGTGCAGATCTGCTGTGTATGACCCAGGCTGGTTATGGCCAGAAGAAGGCCTATTTCACTTCCATCATGAAGCATTCCTGTGCCAGCTCCTCTGCAAACTCCTTTGTATGTCCATACCCTTGAAAGTCTAGAGACAAACTTGCACAAATGGTGACCTATCAAATCGGATTCAGTCAACTCTAATGTGTTCAATAAACGTCTTAATTTTGATGTTTGATGGCAATGGTGACCTGTCAGGCCATCACAATGGCTTTGTTTGACTAAGGAGGGCACATTGTGCAATTCTGTGCAATTTTGGGTTGCAAGAAGGCATCAGCTGTTGTGCTTGTCTAACTATGTTGGCCTGCCCTCTGGGTGTGTGTAGGCACATGGGTGTGTAATAGAAGTATTCATGGTCTGTGCCTGAGGAACAAAAAGTTGGAGAAAGTGATCTACATATCACATAAGCTATCTATAAATAGTAATATTTAGTAATATGCTATGGCTACTGCGGAACTATTGATCCCAGGTACAGGAGGGAAGACAAGGCAATGATTGAGCACTATCACAACTACAAAGTTCACAGTGAATTACTATTCCAATTCCCATCAGACCCTGGAAAGTTTAAGGGCAGGCATTATCCTGACCCCCCACTAAGCTCTCAGAATTGCTGATTTTTTAATTATTCATTTAAAACATTTTTATCCCATCCAATACCAAGGATTTCAATACCTCATCCAGCTCCCATGATTCTTTGTGGTAGAATTACTGCATGTCAGAATTTGACCTGAAGCTTCAGGCTTTTGGCCTCATTTTTAGAGCCTGCAGGGAAAAAGTTAAAAGCCCAGACAGAGATTCTGTGTAGGCTGTTCTTTGGTAGGCTTGGGGACTTTAGCTATTAACTCTATACCACTGAATTTTGGAAGTTACTAAAAGTTACTACTTCTGTTGCTACACTTCTGTGGATTATTACTGATCATTCTAACCAGAGCCAAGAATAATACCCTAAAACTATTTAGTGATTTAAATGTATCCTAAAAGCTTCTTTTTTGTCAGATTTCCATTGGAAAAATAATACTAGAATGATCTCTCTCTCTCTTGATCTCTCTCTCTTTTTCCCTTCTAAAAAAACACAAAGCTATCCCAGACATCAGCTAATCTACTTTTAAGTGAGGATTCAGATAATTCATAGAGGATAAATCTATCAATAACTGGTGTCATAAATAAATGGTACATCCAGATTCAGAATGCTGGGAACGATTGATGGCAAAAGGAGAAGAGGATGACAAAGGATGAGGTGGCTGGATGGAGTCACTGGGGCAGTGGGTTTGAGCTTGGGTGGACTCCGAGGGATGGTGGAGAACAGGAGAGCCTGGAGGAATGTTTACCATGGGTTCGTGATGGGTCAGGCATGATTTTGTGACTAACCAAAAAAATCAGTTTCAGAAGCACTGAATCGGATGGTAGAGATGGAAACAAAGGAAAAGGTAAGGTCACTGCTCTCATACCTGCTTTCAGGAATTCTTATTGAGTCTTAATAACTATATGTGACCCCATATGAGAGGCACTATGCCTGCACTGTGGGACTTTGCTGGGAGGGCATTCTTGTTCTCATGCTCTACGTGTGGGATCCTGTTGCAGCTGGCTGGTCATTGGGTGGACAGAATGATGGCCTAGATGGACTCAGGTCCAATCCAGCATGATTCTTCTTGTTTTCTTATTTGGCTGGATGATGCTGGAATCTAAACGCTGGATGTGGTTCTAAGCCAGAGTGGAACTGACAGCATAAGGTTCTGGTAATAAAAATACTTCAGCATTATGGCAATCTGAAACAAAGGATGAAGATGAAAATGGTTCAATTCGCATTTTCATGTTCACTTACCTAATTTTGCAGAGTCAGAGCAGTGCACCAACTGAAGCATGGGTGTGCTTGAAAATGTACAGCTCTCCAAATTTTGCAATGATTTTTTTTTTCAGTTCAGCAGTGCATAAAAATGTATATGTCAAACTGATACTTAAAATTCTTTCAAAAGTGCATAGAAAAATATTTGCATTTGGAGAAACTTGGACAAAATCGCTTATGAATTTAAAAAATGTTCAAAGCTTGGAATGAACCAAATTGAAGCCTGGAGAGATTTTTCTGTCTGGGATGCACCCAACTTCATACTGGAAAAATGTTATTGGCTACAGTGTATACCTGACCTACAACCTGATTTGTTACCATTCCAGAAAGTTAAGAAACAGCATGACAGCTGATAAATAAACTGGTTGCCAGATATCATGAGGTCAGTTGCAGGATTCTGGCTGGCTAGCTGCTCCATTGTAGCTCATAGTTTTCACTCCCTGCCATCACAGGGTAGTCAAGTGCAGACCTGACCTGAATATCTGTACAGCTGCATGAAACTCCTACTGTGTGGGTGTATGAGTTGATGCAGGGAGAAGAGCATCAACACTCCCCCATCCCATGGTATAATGTCCAAAAGAAACAACTCTGGCCCTGGAGAATTAGCTCTTGGTCAGCAATTAGTACTGTTTCCAGCCCAGACAGCTCACTGGCCTTATCAGGAGAAACAGACATGCACAGTCCTTTGGGCCAGTTGAGGGCAGGGAGTGACACCTCTCTGACATTCCCCTCATGGCCTCCCAGCTCCTAGAAGGGTTGAGTATATGTCTTACCTCTTTCCCTGCTGTTTCCTTCCCACTTGCGCAGGGAACACCCACAAATGCTCCTTTTGGCTCTGCAGCAGCTCTGGCAATTGTCTCAAAAGCCTTTCTGGGGGAAGCGCTCTCCTGGCTCATGTGGGCCAGTGCCTTCTCCTCCAGCTTGGAGTCCTGCTCCCCATTCCCAGCCTTGAGGTGCCCAAACAGTCCAAGCCTTGACCTCCTGACCTCCTTCTGCTAGTAGCCCCATGCCTGGTCTGCCTCTGACTGTCCTTTCTATCCTCCCCTCTTCTACTTTCTGCTCCCACACTTCTCCCCTCCAAGCCTTTTCCCAGCCTCCTTTTATCTTCCTGCCCCTGCTCAGGTGCTTCTCACTGAGCTTAATCCGCTCTGCAGCAAGGTGACGGCTCTTGTCAGCTGCAGTCAGCATCCTTCCTTCTGAAGCCTCTCCAAGGGAAAGAAAACTGTTTGCTTTTCCCTTATCTACTTGCTGGACACCAAGTGGGAGATGAGCTCTCATAGTGGGCATGATTCTTAGAGCCAGGTACTCCAGTAACAGTATGTTTTAATAAGGCACACCTGATAAATGTAGCAGTTTCCTCCTTTCCTGCCTCCATAATTTTGGTCATATGAATAAATATACTTGGTTTGTATCTGTTGGCAGTAACATGGCACAGAAATGGGCACAAGCACAGGAAAAGCAGCTTTGCCGTCTGCTGTAGAGGCAGAATGCTTCTGCAGGTTTCTCTGCCACAATCTGTCATAACACCTGGGAGCAGTAACAGCAGGTCTTGCACTCATGTGTTCTGCACTACTGACGCACACCTGGTATTCCAGAAGTGACACTGCCAAGTTTATGGCGATTCACCCTGAAGAGTTTTGTGACAACAGCCTTGACTAATCAGTTCCTTGGAGATGCATATCCCAACTCAATGAGTTGGAATATCAGAAGGCATAGGTACAATTTGGGCCTGATGCCATAAGTTTTATACTGCCGTTTAACAAGCAGACATCTGTGTCCCTCCAATAGTCTACATGAGCATTTGAACAGGTGACAATCAGCCCAACCTACCAGTTCTAAGCTCACCACTTTGCCTTCCCAAGAGGTAAGAGTCCTGCTTTCATTTGGCCAAGAGACAGAACAAGATGATAGGGAAAGTGGTTCTGGCAGTGATTTGGCTGCTAAATGGACCTGCAAGCAGCGCATCTGCTCAAACCATCCACATGGCTGTCCATGAGATCACCTTGAAAATATTACAGACTGCTAAACAATCAAGGATTGAGCAGAAACAGGGGCCCAGCTGTCACTGTATTCACTGAGACACAAATATGAGGTACACAGGTAATCTAATGTCAACCATGTAGGGACATCGTTATTAATCTAATAAAAATACAGCTGCTCCAATTAAATTTTATGGAGAGCTGCTTGTTCATGGAAATGTAATGGATTTTTCAAAGCTCCTTATCATTATAGTTCCTGCACAATAAACTGTTAAAATTCATTTGGAAAATGGGAGGTATTGATTTGATTCAGCGATTAACTGAACGTTGACAAGACCATTTATCATATTAAGATGTTTCTCTTTAACAAGGGCTTGATAAATCTTTATACTGCTAGGTTAAAAGGAGATGTATTACACCTAAATGCATTTTTCTTTAAATAAAGGTGAACTGCTTAAGTGCATGATTTCAAGAGGCCATTTGTAACATGTCCTTTCGTGTTTGTTAATCAGCATCTCACCAACTTTCTCTTGTTGACCTCCTTTAAGGACAGTATCTTTAAGATAGGCATTTATTCATTATTTGTTCCTATTAAAGATCACTTTTGAAGGACTGTCTCACAGATAATAGGAAAAAGCATTATGAACCAACCACACCTTGTGCTTTTCCTAAGATTTGTCTTAGGGTGGTTCCATTATGCAGCAGCTAGGCTAATTACCAAGTATAAACAACTTATTATTACTGCTTGATGAGTTTATATGTATGATACCTGTTTCCACACTCACTAAATATTTTTTCAAGGAAGTTAACAGGATGACCTGAAACAATCTTTCTTCTCCATATTCCTCTGATGTGTGTGCCTTTTGTGCAATTTTCTCTTTTAGCTAGTATGCACGAGCATGTTTATCACCTGATTGCTGCAGTAATTTTGCAATGAGTGGAATGCAAATTCAACCTTACTGGCAGAACCTTCAAATCATTGATTGGTTGTGTGTAGGGTTGGGATGAACCCTAGAGGAATCTGTCCCTCTAATATCCATGGATTCTTTTGTGCTTTGCCTTGTCTTGGAAAGTGAGCTAAGCTAATGGATTCCACACATATTGGTAGTTCTTGGATAGAACAGACAGTATTTTAAAGGCTTTAGATCCATGCAATTGGTGGGTCCTTCTACAGTCAAGAAGTAGGCCACTCTAGTTTCCCCCACCTCATTCATAGTGAACTAGGCACAGCCGTTTTGCTTCCATTACTGAAATCATAGTGGGGAAGAAGCTTTTGGTTTGGCTGTGAGGGAAGCAGGTAACTGGTAATCAAGTGTTCAGTGTGATAAAGCAATCAAAGAGAACTCTGCACTGGAAGCCCTTATATTTATCATATGGTGCTGTTGCACAAATTATGCAAAATGCATTAACCATTGTTGGGGTACATGCTAATAAATACAGCACAGTTCCACTGTGTTGAAAACATAGAGACATAGTAACTGAGTTAGAAGGCAATCTAGTCTGATCCCCAGCTTCAGCCAGCTCCAATCATGATATGCCTACCATGAGCAGGTTCAGCCTTTCCCGAAACACCCTCATTGATGCGGCTTCAACCACTTCCTGTGGAACCCCTTTCCATACCCTAGGGATCCAAACTGTCAGGAAGTACTTTCTAGCATCCACTTTGAATCTTGGTTCCCTGAGCTTTGCTCCATTGGAATGCATCCTGCCCTCATCTGCAGGAGAAAAAAGGTCATGACCCACCTGTGGGAATTCATCCCTGCCTCGCAGCATTCATGCTGTAGCTAGGCA
>NW_025336284.1:815914-820287 GCF_004798865.1 Varanus komodoensis | reverse complement strand
TAGTATTGTAATTTACCAGCCAATAGTATTGCAACTTACTCAGCTAACAGCATTGTACTTCACCTGCGTAACCATATAAGGCTTGTGACCATATATAGCAATAAGTACGCTTCCTGTTACCCGCGCCTGCGCATAAGCAATCAATAAGCCTTTGTGAATCCTGCGCTTGCGCACAATCAACTAGGGTGTTCACTGCTTTACTCGATGGCTATTGGATTATGCAAGTATAAATGTATCAATCTGTGAAATAATAAAAAGGGCTGCTTGTGTTGACGCAGTGGATTTTTTCTGCGAAGATCTTCTTTGTTCTCATGAACAACCAAGCATGCTTTAAAACTTTATCTCTTGTCTGCAGTGTTTTATTTCTCTCTCTGAACTCTCTCGCACCAATTGTCGAGCCGGATCTCGACACCCACCTCTGCATGACACCCCCTCACATACCTGTATGTCACTAACAAGTCCCCTCTGAGTTTCTTCTTCTCAAGGCTGAAAAGACCCTGTTCCTTCAGTCTCTCCTCATATGTCTTACCGTGCAAACCAGTCAACATCCTTGTGGCCCTTCACTGCACCAATTCCAGCCTTGCTATATCCCTCTTGTAATGAGGATACCAGAACTGAACACAATGCTCCATCTGCGGGTGCACCAGAGTCATATAGTGTGGCAGTAATGCCTCTCTTGATTTAGAAGCCACACTTCTGGCTATGCAACCAAGGGTGGCACTTGTCCTCTTGACCACCGCATCACACTGCTGACCCATGTTTAGCCTACAGTTGACTAGCATCCCAAGATCCTTTTCTCAAGTGCTGCTCTCCAGCCACTTGTCCCCAAACCTGTACTTATGACACCCATTCCTATGCCCCAAGTGCAAGACCTTACATTTATCTGCATTGAACACCATCCGGGTGTCCTCCGTCCACTTCTTCCATAGTCTGTCCAGATCCTTCTGGATCCAGATTACCTGTTCCTCAGTTGTGGCCACACACCCTCATGTTAATATAATCTGCAAATTTGATCAGCAGACTTGCCACCCCCATTTCTAAGTCATTGATGAAAAGATTGAACAGAATCGGTCTCAGGAAAGAGCCCTGGGGGACCCCACTAGTCACTGACCATCATCCTAATGATTCTCTGCTAATAGTTACCCTCTGCTTTTGGTCTGTCAATCCTGCCCTACTCCATCAGACAGTGCGTTAGTCTATCCCAAAACTCCTCGATTTCTCAACCAAGATATTGTGTGGCATGTTGTCAAAGCCCTTGCTGAAATCCAAGTAAACCACATCTGTTGCATCCCCTCTGTCTACCCGCCTCAAACCTTGTTACAGAATTCCGCAAGGTTCGACTGTCATGATGATTTGTTTTTTATGGAATCTGTTGTGTGGCTGCCAACCTCCAATCCCTATCTAGGTTTACTAGATCTCTCCGTATTATGAGCCTTTCTATCGTCGTCCCCAGAATGGACTTGATCTTACCTTGACTCACTTCTTGGCTAGGACTAAGTGTGGGAAATAAATCTTTTGAATGTAAGAGAGTCAGATTCTGATCTGATCATTGCATTCCTATTCCTGAGTGTATCTGTATATGGGGGATTTTGTTGTTCTTTGTTGCCTCTGTCATGTGCCGATTTTCACAGCTGTAAACACCACTGAATGCAGTGTGACTTACATCTGAGTAGGCATGGCATTGCAGCTAGTTTTAACTCAACAAGCACTTGAAGCAAAATAAGAAGCATGTGTTATTTACACCTTTGCATGTCCACATTAGTAAATACTTTTTTCTTTTCTCTTCCTCCTCCTCCTCCTGTTTTCAAGCCTAATAGGGCACTTTCCTCTTGCAGTTCCATTCCCATTGATCCCACCACTCCATTAAACCACTCCTCCCCCAGAACACTACTGAAAGTTTAATATACACTAAAAGTTTATAACACGGGAAAAATGCAGCATATGAAAAGCTATGATATAACTGGCTTGAAGAAATCCAGTTTGGGTGTGCTTCATGTGATAAAGTGGAAAAATATCTCTGGTGTGGATTCCTCTGCCCCAAATCTTATCACAAATATGCTTACCTTTCACTTAATTATTGTACAGGTGATATTTGACAGCTGCTTTTTGCAGTTGAACTTATGGATGAATTGTGTTGGAGTCAAACTAACACTGGTACCTGCACACAATAAAAAAAAAAAAAAATTAGACGTCTAATTGGGGAAGGCTGGCTTATTTATCTTAGACTATTGTGATTACCTGTATTCAGAATAACTCCTGGTGGTGGTTATAATACTAATGTATATGTGCAGCATATTTTGAAACAGAGACAATATTTGCACACACGGGGGGAGGTATGTCCCTAGCATATTTGCATGTTTGGTGGTGCTAAGTCCAGGCACACATTCTCATGTTCAAACCTGTTGCAAGACACAAGATAACTGAACTGGGCTCTGGAGTAATACTACTCCAATCACGAAACAGAAGGAATGGTAAGGAATGACCTTTATAGACAGAGGTCTTTGCAGAACTTTATTCTGATGACTGGACGAGAGCAGAGCTATAAAGCTCACCACCACAGTGTATCGCCATGATATGAGCAACAGAGTGTAATCAGTCCTAAAAATAAATTAACGTCACTGTCAAATGTCTGTATGAGCCTATTGTTTTCTGTCTAGTAATCAGGATGAATTTGTACTCTGGGTTCTATTCAAAGCTTTATTTAGGAAGGACGTTTTAGTCATTTTGATTTAATCTTTGCCAGGACTTATGCTACATATTTTGGCTTGCCTGAAGAAGCTGTCAGGAACCATAATTTACAGGAAGACCTAGAGGGCAAACACTGCAACAAACCATCCCTCCATTCTGTCTTTTGCCCTTTCATCTTTAAACAAGGAGTTTTACTTTGCACAAAGCGTGCAAGCCATCCTAACTCAGAGATGAAATTCATTTTCTATTTTTCTATTTTGAAAGGCAGAACTTTTTGAAAAGCTTCCTCTTCCAAAGAAATATCAACTATGCTCTTCAGTCTAATTAAATAAAATGAAGATTCCTTTTCATCTTTGCATTTCATTAGACGTTCTTGCAATTGAAATTAATTTCACAAAAGCTATATTTGCATATAACATGGGCTCATTCATTTGAATTATCTGTATGACACAAAACATGGCCAGTGTAATGGAAGCCTATGCAGTTCACATGCAACTAAGTACATCCCTTGACTTCCCAACGTTTGATAAAGAACCTAAGAACAACAGTACTAGATCAAAAGCCCATCCATTTAGAACTGCTCCCATGGTGGCCAGCCAAATCTTTATGGGAAACACCAAGTTGCCTTGCTAAACCACATGTTATGTTCAATCCATAGTATGCTTAGGATCTGAAAAAAATTGTATTCTTTAGCATAAGAGCACAGGGGTTGATTGAGATCAAGAGCACTGCACACAAATAGGTTAGTGTTAAGACTTTCTGCCCAGACCCTCCATATGTGAGAGCTTAGAAAAGCTATCTTTAGAAGAATGGCAATGTTTCTAGCCATGACTGTTTTCCTTTGGGCCCAGTTAAGGACCTCTCTTATTCTTCATTTGACCTACAGCTTCCCCCTCTGAGAGGTGTTATGTCAGAAAGGTGTTTCCTTCTGCTCCTCTAAGAATGTAATCCTAAATATACTTATCTGGCAATAACCCCCACTGAACACCCACTGGATTGACTTGTGAGAAGACAATGTGTAGGTTAATAACTTTAAAAAAACTTGTTACTGTTATTTTTAAAGTATATTCATTTTTTATTAAATATAAAACATAATAGTAAAAACAGTACAGACATAGAAGCGGGTGGGCAGGCAGGCAGGCAAGCAAGCAAAAGAAGTACAAGGAATTATTTCTATTGGATCTCCTCTTAAACTTTGTATTTTGGACTGCAGGAATAAAACTGGATTATGACCTGCTATTGTCCCTACTATTGAAGATAACACCATTTGGGATCAATTACGAAACCATTTGATATACTTTGCATAAAATACAGCAAGGACAGCAACAAATGAAGACTAGGTAGTTTGCTCTACAGTTAAGAATACAATGAATCACTTGGAATCTCCTTAACAAAATGGCATTGATTAAGCTACTATGAGACCAGCCTCCAGAGAGGCCACGATGACCAATGCCATCACCCTTGAATGCCTTAACAGTCATCCTTCTATATGGCTAATGCTGCAGATAGGAGAGGTCTAGTCTGGAACTTTAAATCCCTCAAGAATGCAGTTCTATTCATGGAAAGTGAGGCAAGGCAAGGCAAGGCAAGGCAAGGCAAGGCAAGGCAAGGCAAGGCAAGGCAAGGCAAGGCAAGGCAAGGCAAGGCAAGGCAAGGCAAGGCAAGGCAAGGCAAGGCAAGGCAAG